>NW_028324306.1:2525532-2733032 GCF_058129835.1 Hydra viridissima
CTTTAAAATAAATAACTGTAAATGACGCAACAACTCTAACCCGTCCGCGTTGAATTTTAAAAGTGTATATTTAAGAAAATGATTATGTGATCAGTTATTTCTCTTTCTCTTTACTAATGATTGTGATTTTAAGATTTAATTTCTTAAATTTAGATAATATATGAGTAAAATTCAATGACTAACGCAAATTTTAAAATCATTAAACTCGGTCTTACCTAAACTAGTTGACTCTATCTCATAAACCCACTGCGCTCCACTATCAGTACTTGACTACTTAGGAAACACAAGGTCTGTTTTGACGTGACGTCAGGCACTGTTTTAATTAGGCTATCTTTGACTAAACCCGGATAAAGCAACTATGAAAGAAAGGGGGGGGGGCGAGGAAATTGGAGCGTAGGGGAAGTGGGAAATTCAAATCTATTTGTTTTGTTTATTTTTGTTATATGGTCCAAAATTCTATAAAATTATAGGAGTGCTAATGGCTTTGCTGTAAATTGGTTTAAGAATATAAACCCACCTGGAATTATCCCCCTCGGAAAATCTTGTTTTAAATAGACTTATTTTTACGTTCATGGGTTTTGCACAAGAAATGTTCTACTTTATGACCGTCCTGTTGATACCCCAATAGTGGCTTATAAATACCTCCCAACTCTAGGGAAGTTTCAATATGTAAGACAAAATGAAAATGAAACAAGTTAACAAATTATGCATTTAAATTTTATAAAAGACATAAGTTTCCCATTTTACCTCATGCATAGGGCAAAAAGGGGGTATGACTTTAGGTTACTCAGTTGATGCAAAGTTCGTAAAGCTGGTATTTTTATTTGCTTTCTCTAATCGCGCACAAGAATAATGGGCCCATTTCTGCTTTAGAAATACAAATCTTCACAATAGAAGCACTTAAAGATAGTTTCATTAGTCTTATTTATAGCTGCCACTGTTATGTATATCAGTATATAACAAGAATCAATGTTAAAATAATCTAAAATAATGAACAGTCTACTTGCTTTACAATATCCACTAGGATTTAACTGGGGCAATGAAGGATGGTAGCACATCGTAATCATCTGTTGTATCCTGTTTTAGCACAAATGGTAGTGTTATCGAAAACTTGTTTTAGCAAATAACTGTTAAATTGATTTAGGTGTTTACTTTGTAGCCCGAACATTAATGTACCAATAAAATGATAGCTAACAACATATTAAGGCTCAAAATGCAAAAATGTAACTACCTCTAAAAGACGGTTGTCAATGAGCACAAAAAAACTTTTAAACATTGTCGTCTTTTCAGTTGATATGACAAAACCAATCACTGCAGAGCTGCTTTGAGGCTCTAAATTGGGTCTTTTTTATGTTCCATTTTACTCTGGTTCCCCTGAGTGCACTGTAGGTGTAAGCTCTCGCACTTATTTTCCATATCGTGTGAAAATGGTTCAAATGTTGTCGTTACTGCTTTTATGGTGTAAAATAAATTTCTGAGATATAAACAAGAATAATACTTTTAACAAATAGACCTTAGATAATTTGATAACATTTGATATAACTATTTAACTTTCATTATAAGTATCAATAAATTTTAAATAATTGCTCTTTGAACATCAAAACTTTTCCAAACGAGGCTGACGAGAAATTGAAATAGTTTATTTTTTACAGATGAATTCAATTCCCATTAAGTTAATTTTTTCTCTACGTAAGTAATCCTATAAAAAACTTTCTAAATTCACGAGACGAATTTTTTCAAGGTATATTATTCTCCTTTTTATTTAAATATGTGAAACTATGATATTTACAATCTAAAATATTCCTATTACCCCATAAAAACGTACCTAATGCCCCATAAAAATTAAAAAAAAAAAAAAAAAAAAAAACAACTAACTATACACACATTAAAAGGCCCTCATAAGGATTTTAAATTAGGAAAGAAAATTTCGAAAAAGACTTAAAAACGACTCATGAAAAAGATTCAGAAAAACCATTAAGTAAAGTAAGCAACGATTAAGTAAATAAAAGATTAAAAGATTAGTATGAAAGATCAATATAAAAGATATACCAAAAAAAAGGTCATCGATATCAAAGTGGTTTATATAAAAATGATGGGCTGGCAGCTGCATCGACAAGTCGATTAGTTATTAAACACTCATTTAGCCAAGCGAAAGTGACCACAGGTATTTCATAAACTACAGACGCATCCCAAATAACACTAGGAACCTTTTCATTCAATGTTAGTATATAATCAACATTTAATAAACTAAAGCTCAAGGCCCGAGTTTGGTCGGTCACGAATATTCCTGGGGCAACGCGTTCACAGCCCGCTTTTGATAAAATCAAATTGAAATCTTTGCTGTTTGTTTTGGTGTCTTGATGCACGTAAATCTGAAAAAATAAAATTTTAAAAAAGACCTTAAAACAGAGGATCCCGAGCGCAACTCAAAGCTCAAAACATTTGCTGGTGAAATGAACAGACATGCAGGTCTACAAAATAACAGAATCCTAGTCTATTTATTTTGCATTTTTGCAACAGGGGGAGGGGGGGGGGGGATTAAAAAAAATTAAAAAAAAACAAACCAAATTCGATTTGTTTCTTTATCTTGCTTCAAAGCTGATATTTCTAAGATTATTATTTAATCAAAAAGTGTCTTATTCAAAGCATGATTTTTTTGCTATCAGTTTCATTCACATGGCAAATATGTTAATATTTTTTCGTAAGGACACAGGAAATCTTGTTGCTTCCTTTCAATTCGCATTTTGTTTTAAAAGAAAACTTTTGAGAATTAGATTTAAAATCCTTCGTTCAAAAACCAAATATTTTGTTTACAAAACAAGTTTAAATTATTAGAAGTTTTCTATAAAAATTTCAAAGTAATATAAGCTAACTCACCCTTAAAGGATTCAAACAATTGTATGGTTCTCGTTTACCGTAACTTTGCTCAATAACTTCATTATGTATATTTATGCCAGCAGGCACCACATAAGAATGATAACTCTGACAAGCATTTCTTTCAATGCTTCGATCAACCCATTCATAATGTAAAATTGGTATTCCAACAACAACGCAATAAAGAAACTGTAAAAAGTTAAAAAAAACACAAAATTACAAAAAAAATTTTCGATCACAAATTAAAGCCTTTCAGTATTTTAAGTAAACTTTTATGAATAGAGAAATAAAAATAGAGAAATAAAAATAGAGAAATAAAAATAGAGAAATAAAAATAGAGAAATAAAAATAGAGAAATAAAAATAGAAGTTAGCAAAAGTAAAAAAAAACAAATAACAAGAAGGAAAAAATAAGGAAAAATAAGGAAAAATAAGGAAAAATAAGAAAAAATAAGGAAAAATAAGGAAAAATAAGGAAAAATAAGGAAAAATAAGGAAAAATAAGGATAACGTTTAAAACTAACAATATGCGAACTGGACGGACCATCACTAATGCAGACAACATTCTTAGCTTTTTGGAACTCTCTACTATGAATAGTAGAGATGATTTCACCACTGTTTGATATTATAAGTTTGGAAATACGATCTTTATCAATACGTTCGTCATCCTCCTCCAAGAGTTGTTTACCATCTAGTGAGAAAGAAGATTAATCACGTTTGTTAACTTTTCTAACAAAATATTGCTAGGAACCTAGTAAAAATCAAAAAATCAAAAAACTGTCAATGACGATTTTCGTTATTTACATTTCAAGCGACACATTTTTTGACACATTTTTTTTGCACCTAGAATTTACTTTGATTGCAGTTTAAGATTATTAGTAAAATGAAGTAAAAGACTTTTTAAAATTTTTTAAAATTTTTGAAAATGTATAGCTAAGGCTTGCATTTCAATCGCCAAAGATTTTTCAAACAATCGTTAAAAATCCTTCGAATAATCTTTTGGCGATTCTTTGAATATTAAGTATAATCCAGCTGATTTCATGATTGCAAAATATATGTAAATAAATTCAATAGAAAAAACAGCAAATATTTAGCTTTAACTATTTGAGTATATGAGCATAAAAAAAAAAAACAACAGATAATCATTATGATAATCAATAATTATGATAATCGATCAGAATGATCTTCTTTTGGAAAGAGCACTTAGGAGTGAACATGAAGCACCTAGCACTTAGGATTGACCTGAGAGAAGCTGAAGGTTCAGCTGTGCATTTGATTGAGTAATGATTGTGTGAGTATGGCTTAAATTTTAAAATGATCATTGTTTAGGGTATACTGACGGTGCAGCCTTCATTATATAATAGACCAATTCACTTTTTCAACAATTTTTAGGTTAATGGAAGTCACTAACTCTTGAAAATAAATTTACCTGCAGCTGTTATCAAAAATAACAAATCTTTAAAGAGAAGACTTGCTTTTTCACTGCCCTTTATTTCACTCACTCTAGAACGCTTAGCAGGCTCTGTATCCTCAAAGCTGCTGCTTGACGATAAAGGAATTTCTGCATGACGCTTTCGTTTGAAGCCTTTTTTTAAGACCTTCAATGTAAATTTATGATATAAATGTTAATACATTTAAAAATAATTCAGATAAAATAATCTTTTGACATAACACTTTTGAAAAAATCTTTTTCATCAAATAATTAAAGTTGCTTTTATTGATAACTTTTGTATCTCGATTTCAACTGACATCAAGCTGACCATCCAAATTCCTTGTGGATCTGATTGAAATTGTACCTACCCATGTTTATATCTAGACCTGCCTAACTGTTCTTACCTAACATCCCCCAAATATACAAATGATTAAAATTCAGTATTAATTCTTGTAATCTAATATCTTGAGAGAGTCTAAAATTTGTTTAAAACTTTGAAATTAATTTGATTTTCTAGTTTTAAAAAGCTTTACCTTTTTGCTTTCTGATTCCTCAACATTATACATAAGTGATCTATCAAAGTGGATTTTTTTCAAACAGATCAAACTTCGTTGTACAATTCGAGTCTTGCCATTTAAATTAACACAGTAAAAGTGTTGGTCATCCACACTTAAATTACAAAACATAAACAAAACAATAAACAAACAGAAAATAAAAAAAGGAATAGCTTAAAACTTTTTATTTATTTCAGTTATTTAGAATTTATAAGTTTATAACAACTCTATTATCCTCAATATTTCAACTCACTGAATTTAAAATGTTAAAGTTTTTTTAATTTTCTAGTTTCTGACTCTAACTTAAATTAAAAATGTGTACTTTTTAAATGCTACCACATTCAATTAAATTGTAATATCAAAAACTTAAAATTTAAAAACTAAACTATAAAGACCATAAAACAAGATAAATTTTTGTTAAAACATTTTTTATGATTTAAATGAAATATTTAAATTTCATAAAATAAAAAAACTACTAACTTAAAGTTATACTTACCAAAAAATAACATTGTGCACTCTTAAAAATAATGATATTAATTTTGTATATAAATTGTGTACTTTTTTTTTGCTCCTTTTAATTCCTTAAAGTGTGCGTACACACACAACTCATACGCATACTCATAATAAGTTCTTATGCTAAATGAAAGCATACTTTAAACAAAGAGAAAGAGTTTTTCATTCAGAAGTAAAGTTACTTGAAGGGCTGGCTCAAAGTCCAGATGACCTCAATAATGTGTACGTTATATTAAAACAAAGGAAATTGTCAACAAACATCTAGCACACATCAGGATACTACTTTTAAATGTCTACGCAAAACTACTGTAAATAGCAATAAAAAAAAAATCAAGAGAAATATTTCAATCTTGATTAAGGAAATCTTCACATATTAAATTAATAAACAAATCCATACACATCTGATGCATATATTTCACCATCATAGTAGTAGCCATCAGGTAGCTTAACAGATACTCTTTGGCCTTTCGGGAAAAGCTGCAATGTTATAACTTCATCTATTGGTACATCAAGCTCTCCTGTTCCATCATCAAAAGATACAGTCACTCTAAAGATTTAAAAAAAAAATTAATTAAAAAATTAAAATATAATATAAAAAAAGTTGCAATACTATTTTCCTTTTTTTTCTTTAATATAGAAAACACTTTTAAACTAAACTCTTAGATATTAAAGTGTTTGACTGTCCACCTCTATATTTTTTAATTGGTAGATTAGGAATCAGAATTTCAATGAATAACGGGAGGCATATAAAATTTGTCAATAAATTAAGTCACATAAAAAAGTCAAGTTTAGGAAGTTTAATTACTAAACATTTATATTTAAATTTTAATTACTAATCTTACTTACTTATTTTAATTACTAGTCATTAAAAAATGGATAATGGTTAGTAGTTAAAATGAGACAGAAAACAAAATTTAATTAAATATATTTTTATTAAAGAAACTAAAATCATGTAATGCAGTTATTTAAAATATTCTTCTACATTTTCCCAGTCCAATATCAAATATCCTTTTCCATTCCACCTTTTCTTTAATCTTCACTATAATCCTGGCAACCATCTCTGAAAGTACCTCTTCAGCCATTCTATTACACAATTTTTTAAAATTTGTCTTTTGTAGATTTCCCACTTCTCAGTAAGTGACCCTTAACTATAGCCCAGAACTGTTCAATAGGCTACAGTTCTAGACAGTTCACTGGGTTGGCTTCTCAAAAAGCCATCATGATATTGCTTTGTTGGGACCACTCAATCATTAACCATACATAGTGGCAGCTTGTCAAATCTGGCCAAAATAATGCTTATGTAATGTTGGTAATTTGATGCATCCTGATGAAAAAAAAAACACTGTTCAATGTAATTGTCACCATTAATTGCTTGTCTGTCACAAAGAACTTGCTTTTCTTACCACACTTTGCAAAGCATTTATGCTTGTAGCAACTAGCTACATCAAACCAAGACTTTGTGACATACAACCCTTTAGTTGAGAGCTACTTAAAATCTGATTTGACATAAGATTATCAAGGATTAAGCAATTTTTCAAGTTCTTGAGATGTCATTCGTACAGTAACTTAGCACGTCTCCTGGCTTTTTCACTGCCTGTGTCCAAGTGGGTTGGTACATTTTAAACCCTGTAGGACTAAACACCATGTGTATTCTTATATCACCTAACTGTTGTAGAGGATAAACCTACTAGTTGACCAACATCTCTGACTGACAGCCCAGGATTCCATTTAAATGCATGAACCACCTATGCAGCTTTTTCTGGATATCAGGGGGCAATCTTTTTTCCCATTTGCCCACTCTTTCTTGTAGTAGTTTGTTGATTTCGGAACTTTGAAATTACTCTTTTGACTGTTGAGTACAGAGGTTTTAACTATTTGCTGATAGAAAGCAACAATAAATTCTTGTGTTTTCTAAATATTGGCTAGTAATAGAATTTCTTGTTGCTACTTGATTCAATGATATTTTTCAATTGTCAACAAAATAAAATCAAAGGAAGTAATAATGGTGATACAATGATCACTTTATTTATATAAAGAACAGGCATTTCTCATTTTCTTTAATCATATAGATAACAACGGCATTTTTTTTTAAAAAAACATCTATAATTGTCCATTTTTTAACGAGGCAGCTCTTATTCAGAAATTTATCTCAAGTGAGTTTGTGTGAGAATCTAATTTTTTAATGAGGCAGAAATTTATCATTTAAAAATTATAAGAAAAACATCTATATTTTCAAGTTACACGAAAAAAAAATTATTGTAAAAAAAATTTAAAAATTATTATAAAAAAAAAGAGGATTCACTAAAAATCCTTACTTTTTGTGTTTGTGGAACGCTATCATCAACGAGAATGAAAGAAAAGAAATTATTTGTCACCATTGCAACAAATGTGTTTAAGTCTTTTCTTCATACTCTCTGCATGCATTTGTACAACACTCAAATACATGTTATTGGTGCAGGAAATTATTTTAATTTTCAAACTCTCAAGATCTTTAGCTTTCCAATTAACCTTATTCACTTTTTCTTTCAAATTTCCCCAAAAATCTTCAATTAGAAGTGCATTTAGAAAATTAGCTGGATTTATATTTTTTTGGAATAAAATTAGTATTTCAGGTACTCCTGGACTTGCTGAATGTAGTGAAAACTTGCCAAGTCAAGCCAAAACACAGAACCACTAGTAGAATAGTACTTCTTAGTAAGAAGCTCCAAAAACTTTTGTATGAAATATTCTAAATAGACGTTTTAATTCACAGCTAACCCACTCAGAACAAATAATGGTTGCACTTGGGTGAAATACATAGGTACACTAGCAACTTTATTTTAAATTTCAATTGAGAATTAAATTTAACATCAATCGTTTCCAGACTGTCAAGAATGAGACAAGGCAAAGTGGGATTTGTCATCAGAAACAAACTTAATAATTCTCAAGAAGCTTCCTACACTTTGGTCAGGCTGATTTTTTTTGTAATTCAGATAACAAAGGTCTCTTTTGTAACACCCAATGCTAACTACAATTTTTAAAAAAAGCACTGATGCAACATGTCTTTGGGAACAACTGGAATGATAATTAAATTTTTCTTTGATTATTACCTTTGGTCGCTATTTTAATCAGTCTACCCCTTCCTGGTTTTCTCTTAGGATCACCATTTTCTCTTAGGATCACCATTTTCTCTTAGGATCACCATTTTCTCTTAAGATCACCATTTTCTCTTAGGATCACCATTTTCTCTTAAGATCACCATTTTCTCTTAAGATCACCGTTTTCTCTTAGGGTCACCGTTTTCTCTTAGGGTCACCATTTTCTCTTAGGATCACCATTTTCTTATAGGATCACCATTTTCTCTTAGGATCACCATTTTCTCTTAGGATCACCATTTTCTCTTAGGATCACCATTTTTTCTTAGGATCACCATTTCCTCTTAGGATCACCATTTTCTCTTAGGATCACTGTTTTCTCTTAGGATCACGATTTTCTCTTAGGATCACGATTTTCTCTTAGGATCACGATTTTCTCTTAGGATCACCATTTCCTCTTAGGATCACCATTTTCTCTTAGGATCATAAACAAAAAAAAACAGAGCTTCCATTACATCCTATTGCTACAAAATGGTCAGAAATATGCTTGCTAGAAAAATGCGATTTATTTTGTTAAAACTTCTCTTAAATATTAACAAAATTTGTCATTATAAAATGAAACAACCAAAATAAATTTGTTTATAATTTTCTTTTAACAAAATTTTGTAAAATCAAAGTTTCAACAAAAAAAAATTTAATAACAATACTATAAAAATTATGCTCCACAACTAACTTAACTTTGTTGAAAAATTTTATTTGCCACCTGTTATCCCATAAATGGAATTGAATTAAAAGGAAAGAAATGACTGTAAAGATTGGCAGCATGGTATTTTGGGCATACATCTAACCAGTACTGAATATAAGACAAATAAGATTTATGAAGAATAAAAAGACAAACAAGATTTATGAACAATAAAAAGACAAACAAGATTTATGAAGAATAAAAAGACAAACAAGATTTATGAAGAATAAAAAGACAGATAAGTTTTATGAAGAATAAAAAGTTTTTATAATGGTAATATTGAGCAATAATATCTTTTACAAAAAAATTTGAATAATTTTTTTTTTAATGAGATTATGATTGATGTCATAATATTTAATATAAAATTTATTGATTGTAATATTTAATTGTAATATTTAATTGTAATCTACATTTTATATTGAGCAAATTAAAACAGGCAGGACTTGCTGAATTTTTTCAAAATTTAAAATTCTTTGATGGGATTTCCAGGTCACATTCTATGACTTAAAGCAGATTGCAGTTTCATTCTTTATCTTATATCTTATATTATTTTATTATATCTTATATTTTTCATTTATCTTATATCAAGATGATTCACAACAAAGATAAAAAAAGATTGAATATTCCATTTTATTTAATCATCATTTTTGATTTATACCTAAGGGAGTGATTAAGAAAAATAAAAATAGCTACATAAATTTCAACATAAAACCTTAGCTCTAAAAGATTTTTTAAATTGACTCACAAATTAAGCTGCCTCTTTACTTCTAAGACTACAGCAGGATAATAACAACCATCAGAATAAATTGCAAACACCTTCATCCCTTGCTTAATAGTAAGCTGCATTTTATGTTCAGAACTCTAAAACAATTGAAGAATGTTGAAGCTTGTAATGATAAAAATATTGATCTTTATAACAATAAAAATAATGAAACTTCTTATGATAAAACTGAAGCTTGTAATGATAAATAGAAAAACAAACTTTTGAACTAAATTTTTCATAAATAAAGTTGTGCTTAATTCGTATCAATGATTTTAAAAAACCTACTGACACATTACAACATTTTATAGCAAAAAACTAAATCTGTCCTACCACTTTAGCAGCAACCAAATAGCCCTGACTCCATTTCAATCAGAGATGGAGCCATGGTCAGTGCCCCAAAACCAAGACCCTCAAGTTCAAGCCCAGAGAAGCCCTCAATATGAGCCCTCAAGACCCAGCACTTAAAACCTAAGACTAAGGCCAGCATCCACCAGACTTGAGGGCCAATCTAATAAAATACAAATTCATAAACCCAACTCATCATGTTTACCTCTGCAGTTGCCGTTTTCAATTAATTCTTGACACATTAAAAGACACAAGGTTTAAACTGTGAGTGAAACCACAATCAAAATTAGAATTTTTTACATAAAATTCCACACCATAAAAAAATGATTGCTAAATATAATTACATAGCAAAACTTGAAAAAAATTTGTATTTATTATTACCTCAATTCATCAAGGAATTTCACAAACCTATCTCTATTTTTAAAAAAAACATAATCCAGGGAATAAAATATATTTTTTGTTTTTTGTTTTAAGACAATTAGGCATAATGTACTAAAAAAAGCTGTTTACTATGTGAACAATAACTAGGTGCATTCAATAACTGAAAAAAAAGTAACACTAAAAACTGTTGATATTCAATGGCGATATCTTCAGTATTAGTATTTTCAATATATTTTTTTCATATCATATTCAACTATTGCCTTGCTCATTTTATTTTAAAAAATCAGAAAAAATCATTGTTTTAAACTGATAAGAATTTGAACAATAGCATAGTCATATGAAAGCCTCCAAATATCATTAGACCATTATTGGATTGATTGATATTTAACAATAAAACAAGACAACAAAAAAGTTTCATTCTGTAATTTATTGAATCTTAATTATACCAACCATAGTAATATGAACGGTGATATTAATTTTCCTGTTGTTTTTGGTGAATGTACAAGTCTTGTTTTTTACTTTACTTTAAATATAACTATTTCATTTTTTTTAAAAGAAACTTTTTAGTTAGTCTGGTTGCCACACACTCATGTGTGCCATCTCACATGTCACACACCTCTTTAACAGTCATTTGAAGTAATTATCAATTATCTTTTGGTATTTTTGCTCAAAAAAAAAAAAAAAGCTACAAATATGGCAACTGGGATGTGCAGAGATTTCAAGAAGCTTGGTTTTCTTCTCAAACTGCAAAGAGGATTCACTAAAAATCCTTACTTTTTGTATTTGTGGAACACTATCTTCAACAAGTTGTAGATAATTGTATTCAATAAGGAAACAAGCAAGTATTTTCACAAAGACCTAAATTCTTCAAAAATCTTTTTTCACCAAGTTGCAAATTGTTCTTTTTCTACAACTCAGTGATCATTGTAGGAAATTTCATAACTGTACTAAAAAGCAAACTTGTAGCTAGCACAAGCTCAATCAATTAGCAACTATTAACATAAAAATATCTTAATTATTGCTTAGCTAAAATTCAAAAGTCCACCAAACCAGTCCACTGCTGTTTTTTAAAAAACACTTTTAAATATTTGTAAAACAAAAATTCAGTCATGGTAAGAACATGTGATTTTGAAAATATCTCTTTAGATAGGTTCTCTCCTTGGAAGTGGCATAAAGGGTCCAATCATGGTTAATTTTCAATGCTTGATGTTGAGATTTTGAATTGACTTTTTAAAGTAAGCATTGCACTGTTTCTTGCGCTGTTGTTAAGGAAGGAGCAATGTTTATGTTTATCTTTTTCGTTCATTGAAATACTATAGTGGAAAATGGCAAGAAAAGTTGATGCAAGATCAGAATTAAATCATAGATTGGCACACAAATGAGACCAAGGTGTAACATGTCTTAAATGTGGACCAGCATGAGAAGGTTTAGACTTGCATTTTTGGAGAAAAAGATGCAGGAACTGTAACTGCAAAATTGAAGATCATGAGATTAAAAATGAAGAAACACATCAAAACATAGCACTGTAGGAAGCAGGGTGGCCAAAAAACAAAACTATATTGGCTTCAATTTGGATGAAACAATGCAGATTAAAAGCTTACACAGATTTCAAGTTCCAAAGATATCAGTATTCAAAGTTACATATTTAGATATAATCAAATGATGTGTGGGTTATCATATATTGTTGGAAAGCTAATCAAATCTACTTTTCAATGGGAATAAAAATGATTTCAATAAATCTGTTCAAATGTGGAAAATCAGCTGTTTAAAATATTGATACAAAAGCATTAAAAGTAACACTTTGTGTAAGTGAAATAACTAACACTGAGGATTTTTAAATACATTTCATCTATTGAAATGATGAAGATGAAATGTATTTAAAACTCCTCAGTCTTAGTTACATCACAAGGAAGAAAAAAATTTGTTATAGCTTAACAAATTTTTATTTCTTTATCTTTATTTTATAATTAGCGAACCACATGAGAAAGCTTAAACTTGGAAGAGATACCTAGTATTTTGACTGTTCAATTAATTTTTTTTTTTATTCTCTCAGTACTTTTTTCAACTGTTGGCTATGGTGGAAACAGGACTTTCATTAGCTTACTGTATAAACCAACTCTCATGACCTGAGAATATTCCCTAAAGATATGTTTTTTTTTTAAAAAACAGTTTGGGTTTAGAGATGAGAATGAAATTGGAAAAAAGATTTACAAAGCACTCCAGAACCCTGACAACTAGATAAACATTTTCAAAAATAAAAAAAGTATAAATAAGTGAGTAAATAAACAAATAAATAAAATACAGCTAAACCATAGTTAAGTCTGAATGAAATGAACTCTACAGTGAACATGAATATCATTAAGACTAAAGTAATATTATGCTTTTAGTTCACCTGCAATATAAAGACAAGTATTCTGAAATGATTACAGTCTGGAGACAAAACATGCTTCATTTCATAAGAAAAGGCAGAATATTTGTAATAATTAAAATATTTAAATTAATTTTTTTGGAAAGTAATACATAAATACTTTTTGATAAAAATGAATGTAGTAAAAGTCTAAAGACTTTATTTAATTCAAAAGATTCTTTAATTTTATAATATTATTGGTTTAAACAAAAAGACTCTTTTTAAAGTTTGAGAAAAGACTGATTTTTATAGTAAAAGCAATAAAAGTTTTTATAGATACAACTTATTTCCAAAAAAACAGGTGGTCAACCTCTGACAAGGGGTTAAGGTTTTTAAAAACATAAAAAGGTTTGTTACTGAGTTTTAAGATTCAAAGTAAAAAAAACACCCCAAAAAAATTCTGCTCCATTTGTTTATATTTAAGGAATGTTTTTTTTTGATTTTTTTTAAAATACCAAAAAAGCCTAACTTTATTGTTTAATTTTTTTCTTTTCTTTATTTTTTTTTTGGGGGTAATGCCAACGCTGTTTAGTGCTCTAAGAATTGTCTGCAATTACACAATTAAGTTGTTAAATAAGTTTATTTAACTTTTATTATTAAATTTTATATAATTTTTTTTGTGTTTTTTCTTTGATACTTTTTTGAAAAATAAAAAACTTTCATTGCTAATAAATAATAGAACCAAAAGATGTTAAAAATTAACATTATTGAATCTATTGATAATATTATTAACATTACTGAGTACTAAAATAATATTTTTTTCCAAATATTACATACATCGTTCTCTGGCTCTTTATGTACTGCTCCTAAATCATGCTGATGAACTGACAAATCTGATGATGCAATTTCTAATGTTGAGGAGCATTGAGGACAATTTATACCTTGGAGTTTTTCTCCAGAGCTGTCTAAAACAAATAAAAGATGAAAACTTATACCTTACATTTAAAAAATATTTTGTTTAAATTCTAACCTCTTTCAAATTTATATCAATTCTGTGGGCAGATTCACTTAATTTAAACGTTTGCTACTTTGGAAATTAAGACAAACATAATTCTCATTTAAAGCATCACTTTTAGCTCTTAAAGATTTAATAAAATACTAACGAAAAGTAGTAAAAAATAGCTCTTTAATCTTCTTTGGATTCTTTGCAAGCAGAGAATCACATCTAAAAGATAAAAGTTTATCAGTAATTTAAAGAAATGAGATTATGTTTATAAATTATTTGAACATTTTCATGTACATAAAAGAAACATGCAATTACTTAATAACTTTTAACTAAAAAGGAAAGAAGGTTTTCAAAGCATTGTAAACTGAATGCAATGAGCAATCAATTAGTAACAATCCAGTTTATATAAATTACCTTTTACAAAGATTGTTACTCGGGTCCCCCCCTTCTTTCTTTAGTGGTTGTCTGCTTTCTATAATTAATGTTTTAATTACAGTTTCAAAAAAATACTTGAACTGGTTTAATTATGAACTCTAGGAATGTAAAACAATTTTTTATCATAAAAATAATATGTTAAAGAAGAAACTGATGGGGAAAAAAGGGATGGGAAACCAAAAAAAGGGCTGATGCTACCAAATAAAAACTTTTTACATTTGAAACAATTGATCCTAAACATAAAATCTAAGCAATTTTAATTACACTTTTAATTTATGATTTTTTGATCGTAATTTTAATTTACAATTAGTTAAACAAAACTAACTTCACCTGTATGTCTTGCTTGCCTGATGTCTTCTCTTGGTCTCGCTTCATCAGAAGTTTCGCTTTTATGAGATGCTACCTGAAAAGTAGCAACAAAAAACAGAGCGATACTTCACTACTCAAGAAATACAGCTTTGTTTAAGTGAAATGACCTTTTTTAAAAAAATAAACATTGTACAGTAAAAACTTCTGAAATGGAATTTTTTCTTTGATTTGAGTTGTCTAAGTCTTTTAAGTTTTGGACAGGAAAATTTGGAAAATTAGTCTAAAGTAAAATCTAATATAATTTTTAAAAATGTAGTTAAAATTGTTGATGAGAAAACTTGAAATCACGTTAATCATCTTTCCAATATTTTGATTCTGCATAGTGAAAATCGCTAGGCTTATTTTCTTCAGTTTAAGAAAAATCTATTTCTGGTTTGCCAGATAGTTGATTGATTGTCCTATGTGCTTGCTTACATTTAAATATTATCAATAAAGATTTATGTAATCCACTTGTCTTCCTTTTATGTTAAACATAGTAGTGAAACTTGATTTGTCTAAATTTATTTTCTGAGTGTATTTTGATACAAGATATTTTCAATGTATTTTGACATGCACGAGTTTGTTTCTGCTTCATACTGACTAAAACTGTTTCTAATAAATAATACAATATTACTAAAAATGTACTTGGAACTAGCTTTTATGCTGAGAACATAACTCTTAGCTTAATGATTTGATTTGTCTTCTGATCTCGAGAGTAATTTTAAACTTTGAAAAACAAAACCTATTAAGTACAGAACGACATATTTTCAAATTTCCTCTTGTATTTATCAAGCATTACACCTCCAGTAAAGCAATTTGTTTTACACTAATGAAGGGTTTTAAGTATAAATAATTTGTTCTTATATCTATCAACAAATCACAATAATATAGTTGAATAATATCTTAAATAGAAAGAATGTAAAAAACTATTTATATAGCATATTTATATAGCAACATTTTGTAACTTTAGACAATATCAACACCACACATTTAAACCAATAGTTCAGATAATTATTTAGATAAATTTTTATATGCTTTGAAATTAAAAAATCAAAAATCATATAATAAAACATTTTCTGAAACTCAACAGTTTTTTTCTACTTTATATTTACTTTTT
Source organism: Hydra viridissima (assembly GCF_058129835.1). NCBI lineage: Eukaryota > Metazoa > Cnidaria > Hydrozoa > Anthoathecata > Hydridae > Hydra > Hydra viridissima. The sequence continues at coordinate 2,541,463 of NW_028324306.1, forward strand.
TTTTTTTAACTAAAAAAAAAAATTCACTAAAAAAAACAAAGTTTCTTGACCAGTGTGCATTTCTCAAATCCTTTTTTTGTTTTACAGAAATGTTTACACCAAGTATCAATATTTAGAGAAATGTATATTTATGCAAAAAATTCAAACAGGAATTCAAATAGAAATTTATATTAAGTTATTTTTAGACAAATTTAAAGTGACGTGTTTATTATTACTTTTATTATTATTTTTATCTATTTATTAGTGTCAACTAATAAATAGATTAAATAATGTTAAATGGTTGTAATAGTAACATTTAACATTTATATTATTCTTTTTTAAAAAATAGTCTGTTATTGATTTTTATGTGGGTTGTATCAATATTTCTCTAACTATTAGTGGAAAGAAATGATTTTCCATAAAACGATTTTCCTTTAAATATCATATATATAATAAATACTTTCTCTAAAACCTTTGAAAAACAAGAGCATAAAAACTTTCTTACTTGTGAAAAGTCCTGTGAAAGTTCAAAATTCATACTTTGAGAGGGTGACCCTAACTCATCTTCGATTACCTTTTCAGGAACTTTCTTTAAGTCAGAGTCTGAGTCAACTTTGAAAAGCATACTTTGAGAGTCTGTTTTTGAATCAAACTTAATTTCAGAGAGTGAACGAGAACTTAAGGAAGGATTAACCTCTAAACTATCCTCAGTTAAGTGCTTTTGACTTTGTGATAAGATGACAGGATTTGCATTTGCATTACACCAAGCAGGCACATCCAACCTATGTTCTGAAAACTCAGGAGTTCTTTTTATTTGGTGTTTTAGATCATCATCACTACTTGATGAAGAACTTAAAATGACTTTATTAGCAATCTCATCAACGCGATTATCAGAAGAAAATCCATGCATTTCAGAAACACCTCGGGTTGATTTTCGCTTGTCAATATATGGAGTTGAAGTAGCTATCTTAGAGCTGGTGTAAGGTTTCTTCTCAGTAAAAAGTTCTTGATTTTTTTTGTCAGCAGAATCTTCAATGGAACTTGAAAGTGTAGGTGTATTGTTTCGTGATAGAACGTGAACAGATGAAGGTAGAGTAAAATTAAAGTCACTTAAAACACCCGAGGATGAACTGTGTGTTGAATATGAAGAACTTTTAGGTGATACTGTTGATTCAGAGCTGCTAGAGTGAGAATGTACTAAACAAAACATTAAAAGAAAATCAATTAAATAATATACATAAAAAGATATGAACTTTGTTGAATGATAAAGAAACATAATTATAACATTTACACTTAACTATATTAAACTTTTTATTCTACACTTAATTATAATTATTTTATTCTATTATTTGCAGAGCAAATTATAGCCAAATGTAAAAAATTAACCATACTAGAATTAGTAGACAATCAGCAACATTACTAACATAAACTATAATGCTGAACCCATTTCTGTAACAAAGCACAAAATACCTGCAGTAAATGAGTTTCCAGGAGTAGGTTGAATAATAGATTCATCAAGTTCCTCCTCATGATTCATTTTGGATGTTTAATTTTTTTTCCCCAGTAAACCAGGGCAATATTAAGAAAGAAACTGTTCATGATCAAATATTAAGAAAGTTTCATGATCAAAAAATAATTTGTATAAAAAAATTTTTATTTTAGTTGGGCTCTCAGCAGCAAATAAATTTTTATCACACTTTATTGTTTGATGAATCATAAAAGTTTAAATAAAAAATTATACCGCTAAACTTCAATACAAGTAATATATTTATAAATAACTTATACATTTCAACTACTGAAGTGCAAAATAATTTATTTAACTTTATAACAACATTTGTGTAAAAATAAAATGTTCCAAATAATAAAAAAAAAAAAAAAAAATACAAACTTTCATTATCTTACTTATTTGAGAAACTATTTTAATATTTTCACGGAAAAAAACACTTTATGGTAATGAATTTAAGAGAAAATAGAAAGAAACTTTGCATGAAAATAAAAAAAAATTTTCAATGTTCAAAATCAAGCAATAAAAACCATAAAACATTAACAATAAATAATATCCAAGTTCAAGTCCATGTGAAAAAAAAAAGTCCCTATGAGAAATTCTTTAAATATCTAAACTTTAGATTCTGATAGAAGTTTATCATTTATGAGTAAAACAGGTTTTTTAACTGTTGCATGGTATCTTGAGGGTTCGCTACTTGATGACCAATGACACGTTTATCTGTAAATATTTCATGGTCATTACCACCCTAAAAAAAAAATTTTTCCTTTTTTAAATTCTAGTTTAAAATCAATTAAAAAATACAATAAGTTTTTTTAAATCAATTTTTTATTTTTTACTGAATGAACAAATTGATGAAAATTTCTAAAACTAAATTTTATTACTTAATTAAAAGGTGTGTTTTTGGCTAATTTAAATACAAAAGAACAAATATATAAAAATAAATTCTATATAATAATATATAAAGAATAAATAAAGTGTACAAGTTATTTTACAACTCTAAAAGTCATCACTTTGAGATATATTAGCTGAAAGTCATTAAAGTTGTTGCCTCATTTATTCAGCAAGTTAACACTATTAGTTTAATCTTTTACTTCTGTAACACTACCACCAAAAAAACCTTACTTCTGTAACGCTATCACCAAAAAAATGAACTTCTTTAACATTGGTCATATCTAGATGTTGCAAACACCATCGTTTGTCCCAACCAATAGGAAACACATCAAAACTGATTTGACCACCAATTGTGCACTGTAATTGATAATCAGAGAACCTCTCTTCTATGGCTTGTGCAAATTTTCTTCTAACCTTATGTTCCTGTGTGCAAATAAAACATTTCAACATTAAAAAAATTAATATTTAACTAGAAGTATATCAGTATATAAACAAAGCATGACTTTTAAAGATCTTGTGTGTTTTGTTCAATCTTAAAATTGATTAAACTGATATATAAAATAGCAATTAGATTTTGTATATCAGTTTAGTCAATTTTAAAATTGAAAATGCTCTTTTATTTATTTTCTATTAATTGTTATTTCTATTAATGCAGTTTGTATTTAAAATCCATACTTGAAAATATTGAAATGACTTCAATATTTTCAAATATTCTTAAAAAAAAAAAAAAAAAGAATGCTGTTGCTTCTCATTTTTTAGTTCAGCACAGAAAAAGAAAAAGTAAAACATTCTAAAGTTGCTTTTAATGTAAAATGTTGCAAAATTTCTTAAATTTAACAAACATAGAACTGATTACTGATTTAAACTTACAAAGTTTACAAATTCAATAATGAAGAAGATAAAGATATTTAAACTAAAGCAAAAAATCTAAGATAGAACTGATATCAAAATAACAACATGTGCAGATCAAAAAGGTCTGAAAAATTACAAAGCACACCTGTAGGTCAATTTAACAACAAAAATGCATCTTAAATTTTAATGCAGAAATACAGATCTATATCTTTAGGCAAAAAAAAAAAACCCAAACAATTTTTTTTTAACAATCTTTAAAATAATTAAATATGATAATTAATTTATGCTAAGCAATGTCATTTAAGTATAATCATTAAGTATAATTATTTAGGTATAATCACCTTCCTGAATCTAACAAGTTTGTCTTTACACAAGCTGCATATGCATGCACCAAAAAAAAGAGATAAAAATTGTGGAGTTTAAGAAAAAGAATGATTTTTCTAAAACTTTTTACAAATATTAAAAATCTTTTTTTTATAGAGAAAAGCAAAAAGATTTCATCATATTTAATATCATTTCATCTTTCTATTTTCATGTTCTCCGAAAAATCAACATTTTTAAATTAAATTTAAAATTTAAAGTGTAAATTGCAAAATCTAGAACAACATAAATATCAATAAATGGCATATGAAATTGATTAAAATAAGTAAATACCTGATCATACTTATTGAACTGTATTCTTTCTTCTTGGGAACAACTTCTTCCAACAGGACACACATTAATGAGCCCATTTCTGTATTCAATAAATGTACCTCTAAAGTAAAAAAAACTCCATCAATCATTCTCAACATTCTCATTATCATTCACTTAAGCATAATTTAATTTCTTTTTCATCAACAACATCAGTTTTATCATTATTATTCACAGTATATTTGTCATTATTATTGGGGTAATTTTTCGTTTAACCTTTTACAGGGCAATTTCAACTTTGACATGTATTCTAAACAAAAGTTGATGATTTCCTGAGATTTTTCTTCGCCGTAATGATTTAGAAAGCTCTAAAATAAAAAAAAAAAGATAAATAATGCTACGTTTCTTTGTAATTTAAATATTCATTCTGAGATTCAGCACATAAATGATGAACCTGGAGTACCTGATGCATCATATAAGACCAGAACTTTAGAACAATCACTTTATCACTTAATCTTCACAGAAAACTTTGACAACTTTAACTTTGACGCTGAAAACTTTGTAACTTATTATTTGGTTTGTGCGCATTTAAAGTTTTTAAAAACATATATTTGACAAAAAAAATGTAAAAATAAAATGCAAAGAAAAATCAAAGATTGTGGATTTGCTAAAAGTGTTTTAAAAAGTGTAAATGATAAAAAATAAATGTGCTAAAAGTGTCAAAAACAATCATTTACAAAATTAAATCAAATAAAAGTGTTAGCTTAGAAACTAGACGCTTTGTTCAAAAAAAAAAAAAAAAAGGAACAAAAAGTGCTGTTATTTTAAATGTTTTTAATTGTTTTACAGAAGACAAGTTTCATAAAACAAGAAATAGATTTGTTTTTAGCATCAAGAGTGTTGAAACAAATATTTTTTTAAAGATTTCGAAGGTTGTGAAAACAATAATACATTATTAGCAATTACTTGTTTTGGTATAAAATATATCAAAATGTAGCTTTAAGCTTACCTGAACATTTATTAATTTGCCATTTTTATAAGCAACTAAACCATTTTCAGCAAAAACATAATCAAAATCAGTAACACCTAAAAAAATAAAAGTTTTTGAAGAAAATAAGAAAGTTAGTTTCTAATCCTTTGTTTAATTAAATAACTTACAATCAATTTGTAAGATTTTCTATCAATCTAATCTAAAATACTACAAATATAACAAAACTCCTTAACTTAGAAAGATACACTTCTTTCTTTTTTTTTTTTTACCAATTTTTTTTAAAAAAGAGTTCTCTAAATATGTTTTAATTCTTTTAGTATTTTATAATACCCTAAAATTTATAAGCTTAGTGAACAAACCCTAAAGTTATTCTTTAGGGTTATCCGCTATGCAAATTTATTTCCAAACCACACAAATTGAATTCCTTTCACTCTAAAATTTAGTGTGGGAAAATATAAAAATAGTATTGAAGTGCATGAACTTTCTACAATTTCATAAACAACAAAATTAAAATTATGATATTGAATTATGATATTAATAACTAGAGACTGCTACTATCATTTTTTTTGCTTACTGAAATTTTTCTTTTTTTTTTTAAGAGATAAAGTTAAATTAAAATGTTAATAAAGAGTGGTTAAGCTGTAGAAACTGAACATCAAACTTTGTCCATCAGTTCCAGTAATTTTGTCAGATAATGCTGACCAACTATCACTGCTATCATCTAACTATAGATTAATTGGACACCCATCACTATCAATAATTGGTTTCAAACTAAATTGCAGACAGGTTTTGAATTTTTTTTCTTTTTTAGACAGGATTAAGAGTATGTCACAAATCAGGAGTTACATCCAAAAACAAGAAATGTAAAAGTGATTCTGGTGGAAAGCATGCCAATTTTTTGGTTTATTTGGATTATCTTTTTGTTTTGGGCCCCTTGATATCATACAGAAAGTTATGAAATCCAGACTTCTGTTGGTTGAAAAGACAGATAGTGGTGTTGCATTCTATTTAGATTGTCGAGAACTGTTGTCTATTACTTGTAATAAAATCAAAAATGCAATAAGATACAATCAAAAAGTTGTGCTTAGCAATAAAGAAAAAGAAAGAGTAGAAGGAAGACAGGATAATCAGAATGGTGAAGAGATCAAAGTTAATGACCAAGAACAGAATATTGGAAGGTTTTTTGGAAACAAATCTGAAACTAAAAAATTAAGTTTCATGAGTTATGTACGGAATCCACCAAACAAAGATAACTCATCATGACATCAATAGTAAATAGCTTTACTTCTCTAGTGTAACATTTGATCTTATCAACAGCATTCAACTTGTTTAATTACAAGGAACTTGAACTTCTTGCATAAAGCATCAAAATCTAATAAAGATGCTGTCAGATCTCACCTAAAGTTATTTCAGTCAAATTCATTTTAGTTTTTAAAACTATAGAAAAAAATTTCATGCGTACTGTCCAATTGATGAGTGTAAATCAAATGATTAATGAGGCTTTGAATTAATATTTAGTTGGCAATTCACTAAATAATTTGAAATTTTTTAATTTGATAAATAACTAAATATCTGCTTGAGAGAGAAAATGTTTTCATATTTGGTTACAGCAACAGAAGGCCTTCTAACTAATTTAAATGCTCATAAGATAATACAAAAGTATTAATTTCAGTTTATTTTTAGCCTGTGAGTATTAACTTTTTTAAAAGTACATAAAAAAACAACAAATTAAACAAATTTAAAAATTCAGTTCTTAAAGTTAAGTTCAGGATGCAGTATTTTTTATCACTACTTTTCATTTACTTTATGCTACCTATTTGAATAAAAACAAACTATTTATTTTATACACCCTGCTAAAAATAAATAAAAAAAAAATTATTTTAAATAGTGTTTGAAATATAAGGAATGGGTTGCTTTAATTGTCTTTATATTTTAACAAACATAAGCTTTATTATTACATATCAACCTAGATTAATAAGCATGCTGACTAATTTATCATTATGACAAAAATCTTTATAAAAAGAAAAGAAGATGGGGAAAATCTAGTTGGATCTATAAAGAATAGAGTGGATGACAAGCAGAAAGCTTAAAAAGAAGTATTAGAAGATCTTGGTGTACTGTACTTATCAGCTTATACAGTACTGAGAATAAATTTTAGCTCACTTATTTGAATTCATATTTTTTAAACATATTTTGAATATTAGCTTCTTAATATTTTTTATTTGAAACAATCTCTTATTTCAAACAATACTAAACACTATTTTAACGAACAAAAGAAATATTTATCAAAATTTTAAATAATTTGTTGCATTTAGATATCTAACGTGTTTATTTTCTTTTTATAGTGATCTGAACCAATTCGTATCCAATATGTTTCTTATTAGTTTGCTCTTGCATTTTTGTTTATTAATTGTAGTGAAGGCTTCATATTATGTAATACAATTTATATAGATATTTCATAGATGTTGTGCACTAAATATTGTTTTTTTTTTCTAAGGACAAGACTTTTTCTAGTTAAAGTTTCTTCTTTCCTTTTTTTTTTTTTTTTTTTTTAATTTTGTATTGTGTGTATTGATTATATTGCTTATTTAAAGTGTTAAAATGGGTAAAATCCCACAACTAGAATATAAAAAAATTATTGTCATTCATGAAGAAGGCTATTCTCAACAACAAATTGTCCAAAGAACAAAATGTTTAAAGAAAGCCATTAAAAAGGTATAAAAAAAAAATTAAAAAACAAAGCTTATGAAATATTACATAAAGTATTTTAAAAATGTGTCTGCAAAATTGAAAAAAAACCTCAAATGAACTGGCCCAAGACATTTAAGCTGCAACTGGTACCAACATTCCCTCATCTTGCATTCAATGACATTTGCTAAAAGCTGAGTTAAGAGGGTGTGTTGTAGCTTAAAAGCCTTTATTACATTGTGGAAATAAAAAAAAAAAACTTAAATATGCAAAGCAGCATAATCATTGGACGCAAGAAATGTTAAACTGCATGCAATACACAGATGAATCAAAATTTGAATTGTTCAGTAGCAGAAGACAACAGTACATAAGAAGAAGAGTTGGAGAGGCTTATCACCCTGATTGTCTACATCCAACATTCAAACATAGGGGAGGTTTTGTTCTAGTTTAGGGTTGTATTTCATTATCTGGAGTAGGTGATTTAATCAGAATTAATGGCAAACTAAAAGGAGAACAATGTGTGGGAATTTTAAGACATCATGCAATACCATCTGGAATAAGACTAATTGGTAATAATTTCATTCTCAGCAAGACAATGATCCCAAACATTGTTCCCAAGTGGCCAAAAAATATTTACAGGACATGTGAGGAGGAAGTTCTCAAGTAATGAAACAATAATTTGAATATTGGGTCATTCCATATGAAATCATCCAGACCATGACACCCTTACATCTCAGAATTTGTTCATTTTTACCTCACTTGCAGTCCATATTAAAAAAATAATAACTGCGAAAATTTTAGTTAAAAATACACATGGGTTCCAGAGATATCATCAGTTAAAATAATGCTGACTCAGCATTTTAGTGATTATCTGAAGCGAGTACAAAGCAACTTTGACATATAGTATCTTCATAATGGCTTGGGGAAATTTCCTAAAATTTGGTACCCCAATAGATTTTAACTTGCAGAATCCAAAAAGAGCACTCTCAAGACTTGATTGTCTCAGGAAATGCCTTGTTTACCCAATTTTGTTCAAAATTATTGACTTGTAAATTCATGATTTTTGGAGGTAAAATGAAGGCTGTGGCCCAAAATCCCGAATAAAAAGTTTAATTGTATATCATTATTTTATCTTAGGTCTACTGAAAAAAATTAGGTTCATCAATTGTCTCTCTAGTACTTGATCAAAATTTGCGTTTAAAAATTGTGTCTTTATAGAAAAATTTAAATTTTTTAACGAAAGCACATGAAATGTTTTTGAAACATTTATTTGAATAAAACGTCAAATAGTGCTATTTATTGATTAGTTTAGGACATTTATAGTCACAGGCCAAGTAAGGGCATGGGAGCCTCTGACCAATTTTGCTTTGCCCCCCCCCCCTAATCTCCCTGGATTTTTTTTTTTTTTTTTTTAAATGCGTTAAAGGATATAATAAATAATTATTAAAATTCAATTTAAAAACATTTTTTTTTTTTAGTTTAAGTTTCAGAAACAATTTTTTTTCATTATTTACCTCTTATTTCAAAGTAAGCACTCAAAACTTAGATCTTTTTACGATTTTAAAAATCATAAATTTTAAAACCAAAAATATTGAAATGTTTTTTAAAACATTTTAACAATCAATATCTTTATGTTATTATTTAACAATCAGTATCTTATGGTATTAATACTAATATAGTCATTGACATAATAAGGTGGACAGTGGGATTTATTTAAACCCTTCTCAGCCTTCCATACAAGGATTTGAAAAAAAGAAAAAAAGAAAGACAAATTCTAAATGCAAAATAGGTAAATAAAATTACAACAAAATTATTTTAAATGTATTTAATTTTTTTTTGTAACCAACTGCTTATATTCTCTAAATCTAAATCAGATATGTTGTACGTACGACCTGATATTGTTGTGGGTGTAGAAATTAGACATATAACTTCAGAATTGAGCACCCAACACTCGTCATTTCTCATTGGCCAAAAGAAGTTTTTACTTGGTCCATGTGGATGCATAAATCTGACTTTTATATCAAGCTCACTTACATCTTCAGCAATCCCTACCCACCAAAATCCGTCATAAAAACATGCAATATAATCCATTTTTTTAATGTTTAATGAAATCTCTTTATCATGTTGGCTTTTTGGAATGATATCAAATATTTCAATACATGTATCAATACTTGTTTTTTTACAACTTATAGTGTTTGAAGCAATTGGAATAAAATGATGATATGTCCTTGTGCCAGGAACTGTTCTTCCACCTAAATATCTTTTTTCTAATTGTGCTCGTGTTTGATCGATTTCATCTTTAGAAAATAATATAAAACAAATTCCATTTATCTTGGCTTTACAAAAGCAGTACATTAAATTAACATCTAAAATCTGCCCAGTAGTTATTTGTTTTAGACTTTCTTGGCATACTACTCTTTTAACAGTCCCACCAATACCATCACAGGGGGATTTACCATGACTGGTAGCAAAAAAAACCCATTCAGCATTTAAATCAAACTCTTTACTGTGATGACAAAGATTGATAAAGTTTTTAAAATTTTTAAATTGTGCTGCACAACCATCGGAAAAGTATTTCACACTTGATACATCAGGTAGATTTTCTTTGATATATCTAGTTATATCTTCCTGAGTCTTGTAAATAAATCCTGTGTCATGATTAACATCTTCTGAAAGGTAACAAAAAGATTTGTGTTTGAGAACTTTTTTCTCTATAAAATAAAGTACAATTGTAAAAAGTGAACATTGACTTTTACTCCAGTGATAACTTTGAACCTCATCCTGAACAACATATTGATAATTTTCAGCAAAATCTGCTAAAATTAAGCATTCGTTTTGGTTAAGATTTTCTTTACAGTTTTTCAAGTATCTACTTTGTGTTTTTGCAATATATGAATGAGTGGTAAGGTTGTCAATGCTGTCACATAATAAATCATTAAATTCATCAAGTGGCAATGATTGTAATAGTAGTGTTGTACGATCGGTACTCTGCCATTGCTTGAATGCTACATCTTCTTCGAGCTCATGGTCCATAAACTCCTGCACTAAAAAACTTTTTAATGCTTCAATACCAGGGCATTGGTTACATCGATGCAGCATACATTCTGCATTTTCAAGCGAACAAACAATCAATGCCATAAAATCTTTATAATTTTTATTCCACCTAATGGCATCAATGAGAAGTTTTGTATTTTGGTGATGTATGCATACACATACATTATGAGTACCTGAGGCATTAGTTGTAATACACCATTTAGGTTTAAGAGTACAAAACTTTGACAAACTGACTTTGATGTTAGGGTAGTCTTTTTTAAATGCAACATGTAATTCATTAAGATTGAGTAGCAATAATCTTTTTTGAACATGCTGGTTTTTCTTAACACTTACAAAATCTTTTTTTCCTGGCATCATTCTCGAAAATTCATCACTTTGATAAAAGTTAATCACTAAATTAACTGTTTCTGGTGAAAGTGGGTTTCCAGTTTTTTTGGGGGGCAATGAGAGAATTCCATGCTCATTTTTAACTTTTCTCGCAGTTCGAACAAGATACTCAGACACTTCAAAGTAGCTTGATATCTTTGTACGTGTCCATGATTTTGGTGCGAGTGTTAACATTTGCACCTTATGGCGATAAGAGTCAGTCCCTGAAATTTTTTTTTTTATTTCATACATTAAAAGGTCTAGATCATGGTCATTGTTAATGTTGTTATTTGAAATGGGGCTTTTTATTTCTGATGTTAAAGAAGTTTCTTTAATGTTATATGCTAATGAGACCATTTTTGCAACTCTGTCAATAGTGTTCTCAAACTTTTGTTTTGCTGCAGGCAATTTGCTGTGTTTTGAAAGACTTTTTAGTTTGACTGGTGAAATTCCAAGCAATTCTATAGTGGTATCTAACTTAATTTTTTTCTCACTTTTTGATTCCCATTCCTCCTGTGAATTTAAATCTCCATCTGTTTCTACTGCTTTTTTGTAACATTTACTGCACAGTTTCCAACCTGGGGTTACATAAACATTATTTTGTTGCAAAAATTTCGCTAAGTCTAGGGAAATCTTTATATTACCTAAGAAAAAAATTTAGTTTTAAGTTTTTAAAATAATTGAAAATATAAAATTTTTTATAAATAATAAAATGTTTTTCTTTTATTTTAATTTCCATATAAATTCTGTTGTAATTAATTTTAGATTACCTTTTATAGCAATTTTTTTACTTTCCATGTGTGTTCCAAAAGGATTGCAACACTTTGTAATTTTTCTCTCAAAATATTTTCCATAGAATTGCTCATGATAGCAACATATAACTCTTATTGAACAATATTTTTCCTTTAAATTTGCTCGCCATATTATTACTTCTTGTTTTTCACAAGAAAGTTCTTTGAATTGAACAAAACCTTGTTTTCTAGAAAATCCAGTTTTGTGGCAATGAATGTTAAGACTTTTTCCAATGTCACATTTCTCCATATTAAATATATTTATTACTTATAATATTATCTGCTAAAAAAATACAAAAACAATAAAATTCACAATCACTCTTTAAAAAAATACAAACAAGGAAACAAAACATTTGCTTATTTTTGATATAATAAGAGGTAAGCATTCACTGATTTGAATTGAAATAATGAAAAAAAATTGTTTCTGAAACTTAAACTAAAAAAAATTATGTTTTTAAATTGAATTTTAATAATTATTATCATTTAACGCATTTAAAAAAAAAAAAAAAAAAAAAAAAATCCAGGGAGATTGGGGGGGGGGGGGTGAGGTGGGCAAAGCAAAATTGGTCAGAGGCTCCCATGCCCTTACTTGGCCTGTGACTATAAATGTCCTGAACTAGTCAATAAATAGCACTATTTGACGTTTTATTCAAATAAATGTTTCAAAAACATTTCATGTGCTTTCGTTAAAAAATTTAAATTTTTCTATAAAGACACAATTTTTAAACGCAAATTTTGATCAAGTACTAGAGAGACAATTGATGAACCTAATTTTTTTCAGTAGACCTAAGATAAAATAATGATATACAATTAAACTTTTTATTCGGGATTTTGGGCCACAGCCTTCATTTTACCTCCAAAAATCATGAATTTACAAGTCAATAATTTTGAACAAAATTGGGTAAACAAGGCATTTCCTGAGACAATCAAGTCTTGAGAGTGCTCTTTTTGGATTCTGCAAGTTAAAATCTATTGGGGTACCAAATTTTAGGAAATTTCCCCAAGCCATTATGAAGATACTATATGTCAAAGTTGCTTTGTACTCGCTTCAGATAATCACTAAAATGCTGAGTCAGCATTATTTTAACTGATGATATCTCTGGAACCCATGTGTATTTTTAACTAAAATTTTCGCAGTTATTATTTTTTTAATATGGACTGCAAGTGAGGTAAAAATGAACAAATTCTGAGACATAAGGGTGTCAAAAATATTTTTTTTTGGATGATTTCATATGGAATTACCCTATTATTGAACATGTTTGGGATTATTTGGATAAAAAAAAGGCTAAATATAACCCCAGAAATGTTGAAGAATGTTTCAAAATACCAAAAAAGGAAGTGGGCCAATATTCCACAAAATTTAACTACAAATTTATGTGAATTGATTCCCAGGAGTTTCACTTCTGTGATTGATGCAAAAGGCGGATATGCAAAGTCTTAATTTTTTTTTTCTTTTTGTATCATATTTAATTAAACTATTTCTAGATATTTTTGTTTTTAATATAAGTGTCTATAAACCTGATTTTTTTTTTTTTTTACTTAATAAGTCCTTCACATTTTTAAGAAAAAATCAAAATAATTGTAAAGTTATGGTTAAAATTAATGGCTAAAAGTTATTCACAGTATTATATTCATTTAACACTATTTTTCAATATTTTTTGTTATGAGCACAAATTGTGATTATAACAAATTTAAGTAATTGCAAATAATCTATGCTACACACAGGGTGTAACCGCAAAAACCCTGACAAAATTCAATTTTAAAATCTTGCCATTCTATACCACATGTAGAGGTTGTGATTGGCATCTAAATAGCTTCTATACATTTATCAAACAATCATAATCCCAAAACAAATGCCATCTTGAAACCAAATATGGAGTATAACCAAAGAGCTTCAATTATAAAAAGTGTTCATGCTGGAGCTCAGCAACAGAAACCATTTGGTTCTTTGGGTACCAGAGATTGACTGTGTACTATGTAATTGCAAAGTACAATGAGTGAGAGGAGTCAGTGAGGGTGATGTCATCCCACTACATTTTTTTAACAAAGAGGAAAATATCACGAATAAAGTTTATTTGTGTGTTCTGATAAAAGTGGTGATTAGAGAATTTGCACATATAATTTGTATTTAATTTAAAAAGGTTTTCAAAAAGTTTCTAACAGTTTTTATTTAATTTATCTATGAATTTTTGTTATTAACTTAAATACCATATTAAGATTCTTTTCCACAAGAAAAAAATAGTTATGGGGGTCAAAATTGTAATCTTTTGTTTAAAATCTCTATTTTCTTTTTGACTCAAATTTAGCACAGTTTTTTTTTTTATCATTTATTTCAATATTTGAATAGGTAACCTTTCTGCGATAATCGTAGTAAACTTTCAACTAAAACATGGCACTGCGATGTAGAAACTGAATACCAATTTTTATATTCTTTCTAATGTCATTCCAAATGTTCTTTGATAGAATTAAGATCAGGTCATTGGGCAGGCTACCTCAATATATCAATTGAACAATTATCATACATAAATGTCCGATTAATAGCATGTTTTCATCTGTTAAATGGTTCAATGTACTTTTCTAAAATATCCTTACAGCTATGCTGACTAATTGCTACACAGAATATTTTTCCATATTGACATTGGTTTAGATTGATGTAACTTTGCAAATTCAAATCTGGTATTCAAGTTCTTGTTTGATCCAAGTGACTTACATTGAGTTACAGCACCAATCAAACTAGCTTTATTCAATACTACAGATTGTATGACAACAAAGTGGAATTCTATATAATTAATTGACATTATCTCAAATTTCAGCTAATGAAATGAGGGGACAATGAGTCAACCCACAGAGTAGCTTGTTTTTGTTGGTGGAACATTTTTTCAAATATTGTACCAAATTTTATTGCAAACCAATATTTGATATTTTGATCATTTCTCTAATATTTTCTGCAGCTTTAATAAAAGATTTTACAGAGTATATGCTAATTATAAGTCTAGCCGAATTTGAAATAGAAATTATCTTTTGATCAAATACTAGAAGTAAACTATTAAATTATAAGAATACTTTTCTACAAAACCAAGCATAGCCATTGTAGATTGTAGATTCAAATAAATCAGATTTTACAAAATCAATGGAATTGAAATTTTATTAACATAAGTGTGCTAATTCCCTGATCATCACTAAATATTTTTCTTAAACAAAATTACACTGTATCTTTAATTTTACTCTCATTTTCCTTCTCTTATCAAAGTATCAATATAATTACTAAATCTTTCGAGATAAAATATTAACAATAAAACGGATGGAAACTATCCAGTAATTGTCACAACAATTGCAGGTTAAGAATCATAAATGTACATTTTTTTAACCGTTATTAGGCCAACAGGGATCCAGTGGACCTCTCCTGCAATTTATTGTAGTATTGTAGCATGTTCCTGTCGTGTAAAAATTTTGAAAAAATTCAAATTCTGAAGCAATATTAGAATGTACATTTTAGTATAAGTGGAGTTTTCCATCAATCTGTATAAAATGGTATTAATTTTATGTCACGGTTTTAGGTTGGCTGGATAAGGGTTAAATATAATATTTGGGTGGATAATAAAAATGGAATGAGCCATATCTGGTTTGACAAATTAGTGCTGCTTAAAAAAGCTAACTAAGTTTAAAATGTTAATAAGACTTTTTAAGCTGTAGAAAATCTCCTTGTAAGGCATAAAAGTATCAAAATAATAAATGACAAAAAAAAAAAAAAAAAAAGATTTTTTAATGTGAAAGCATTTACTAATGTGAATAGACATTGAAAATATTTTTATGAGAGCTATAAAAATATTTTAATCCAGCATTAATAGGTAAAGATGCAAAAATAATAATAATAAAAACCATTTGCACTAAAATAATTATTCAATCTATCTTAAATTATAAAAACTAGATTCAGGGTTGTGCCCTGTCAAATGCAACACAATTTACTATTACAAAACTTCAATAATTACTGCTATGTTAAAATTATAATTGAATTAGTTAAAAAGATTTTTTAAAAGTTAAAATTGGAGCGTTTAACTATAAAAAAAACTATTTAACTTGATATTGATATGATAGGAAATGTTTAGGATTGTGATTTGATTGGTAGGATTGTGATCATGGTACAGAAAGTAAGAGAATAAACATAACAAACACTAACATCACAAAGACAATAACTTTTTAGAAAGTATTAAAGGTATTATATTTAGCCCATTTAAAAGTATTATTTGTTTATTTTTCCAACTTTCTGCTCCTATTATGAACACTTTTTAGAAGTAGTAGGAATTTGGGGGAAAAAAAAAGGATTTAAATTGTACTCTTCCTTAAAGTATTAAAATACCAATAAAAAGCTGCAAAAGTTCAGCTCAAAGTTAGGATTTGAACTCTAGGGTCAGCCTAAAGTTGAACTCCTGTCATCAGAGCTAAGCTTCATGCCTTGAATACTTTAGAACTGACCACCTAATATTAGAAATATTCAAATGTTACATTTGAAAGGTAAAGCTATT
Organism: Hydra viridissima; assembly: GCF_058129835.1. Lineage (NCBI taxonomy): Eukaryota > Metazoa > Cnidaria > Hydrozoa > Anthoathecata > Hydridae > Hydra > Hydra viridissima. The sequence continues at coordinate 2,557,735 of NW_028324306.1, forward strand.
TAGTAATTAAACAAATGTCTAACAGCTCTCTCCTCCCATCTGCTCTTTGATCTTTTCCAAATCTGATCCCCCCACCACACCAACAACAACTTTTTTCCTAAACTCCAACATAAAACTATGCATTTCATCTGATATTTTCTAGAATAAACAAAATTATGAAATCTTAACAAAATATTTTTAAAAACATACAATATAAAGACATTTTAAATCAATTTGTTAAACCAAACACAAAGAATTTAATTTTTTAAAATAAAATTTCTATTAAAAATCTTTAAAGACATTTTTTTAAAAGATAATTCTTTTACAGTTGTTTTAAGAATATTTAACAAAAAAAAGGTATAAAAATATTCTTAAAAGTTTTTCAAAAGTTAACTTTTCTTAAACTATTTGATAGAAAACTTAGATTGATATGAATTTTTTTATACATATTGAAAATCTTATAAAAGTTGATAAGATTGTATAACGGTAAGGTTATAAACTTACTTTTCTTGATTCAGTTAATGTTCCATCAACATCAAACAAACATACAATTTCTTCATTTTTTTGGGAAAACATTCTAAAACGACAACATAGTGTAAGCTAAAAATTGTTAATTAACAGCTAAATGCCTTTCGTGAAAAAGTCTGAGCAATTTTGGTAGGGTTTTCTAATCTTAATATTTTTACATTTTTAGGTATGCATATTCATATAAATTCCCATAACAATCTCTGAAAGTTCCTACAAAAATTCATATCTTTATTAAAGATATAAATTCAGGTCTCTTCAGATCTTTATTTAACATATATATTATATATATATATATATATATATATATATATATATATATATATATATACATATATACATATATATATATATATATATATATATATATATATATATATATATATATATATATATATATATATATATATATATATATATATATATATATATATATAGATAGATAGATAGATAGATAGATAGATAGATAGATATAGATATAGATATAGATATAGATATAGATATAGATAAAGAGATAGAGATAGATAGAGATAGATTAAGATAGACAGAGATAGACAGAGATAGACAGAGATAGGCAGAGATAGACAGAGATAGGCAGAGATAGATAGAGATAGATAGAGATATGGATAGATAAATAGATACTGCTATTAATGTAAACTATTTTCAAAATAATTTTTTCTATAAAAATGTTACACTTGCTAAGAATTATAGGCTAGTAACTAATATAAGCTACAATCCAATAATCCAATAAACAAAAAAATATTTTTTTTGCTGCTCTGAAATCTTCAGTATTTTCAAAAAGATCAACTTATATTTAAGAAAACATCGAGGTTCCCGGTTTTAAAAACTCCCCCTCTTCCTTTTTCCCCCTCCAATAATGCCTCGGCAAATACCAAATTTGCGCCCCACTCTCTAACAATAGGTTGCTTTCGATATTTTTTTCCTTAAACTACTTTGGGTAAATAAAGCAGAGAAATAAAATCTGTTAACACTTTATTACAAATTTATCTTTCTTGCTTTAGCTGGTACAAATAGTTTAATTATATCATCAATGTCAATTTCATCGGTCAATTCTTATTTTATGCTAAGTAATTCAAGACCATATAATCGATTCTGGCTAATCAAGGGCTTTCAATATGAAAGTATTACTTTTATTTGCTAAACAATTTTTCGCAATTAGCGATAGAAACTGCAATTTTCAGCTATATTTGCAATGATATGTTATTGGGAAAAGAGTTTTTCATCTCCATACTTAGCTATAAAATTAATCTAAGGAACCTATGAAACTGCCATGCCTGCCATACTCTAATTACGCAAATATCCAAGTTTTAGCGTAAAATCTCAAATCTGGTGTAACTACGCTATTTTCAAAATCTGTTACTATAAAAATTTTTAAAAATATTAAAAAATTTAAAAATGGTGTAGATATAGAGATCATATTTAACCCACCTATATTCTCTATTGGCATAGGTAAAAAATATCTTTACAGATCTGTGAACTGTAGTGTTGCAGCATAGATATTATGAATAAAACATTTTGTGCCTAAACTAGTTGTGAATTTGTGCCATGAATGCCAAATTGGTTGTGGGTCTGCGTCTTGAATCAAAAAGTATTGTTTTCACATTTTTTAGCAAGACTCAGCAAGACTTAACAAGACTGAGCGGCACCAAACCATTTCGGTCATGTCTTGTAAAAGCTTTAATCTATCAAGACCAGCTTTGTAAAACCGAAACTGAACTAAGAAATAACAAGACTCTTTCCGGAATTGATTTTTAACAAGTTTAGTATTGTAGAATTTTGTGATCCTAGAAGATTATTGAAAATCACAGAAATAATTAAAAAACATATGAGCTGAGCTCAAACATATATGATAAGCTCAAACATATATGATAAGCTCAAACACATAAGCTAAGCTCAGACAACAAATTTGACATTCAACTTCGTGATCAGAACAAACTTGCGTTTTACTTGCTATCATGAAATACCAACATTCTTAAAGCCACCACAGCAACAGCTTTTAAATGATAACGTGCACATCACTGCAAGAAATCTTGATAAAATGTCTTGCCATTTTAGTATGAACTGATTAGCTTGTAAATAAAAAAAACAGAGAATCAATTAACAGTGTAAACAGTAAAATCATGAAAATATATAAGCAATACATAACTGGTATTATTGATTGATTACAATAGTTTAACAAAATGTTAGGCTTAGTTTTTTAAGTTCATCATAAGAGAATCTTCAAATAAATCAAGGATAGTTTTTCGGCACCCGTAATATTCAGACGTCTCATCGATTTGTCTTTAAACTGAAAAAAGTTCTCTTTTATTTTTTTGTCTTTTAAATAAATGTGAGCTGAATTATTAGTGATCAAGAGATATTTTGATTTTTGGATAAACTCATCTTAAAAGATTATCTAAATATACTACAAATGTATAGCAGAACTCTTAAAATTGGCATTTTCTCCAATAAAAACAAAAGAAGGTGGCTGAAATTATCGTACCTGCCGGGGTTCTCTTTTATTAGGTCTTGGAGGAGCAATTGCTAAGTCAACATCCTCGGCCAATAAATAATCAGTCATTTTCTGACAAAATCATAACTGATCTTTCTAAATACTTTAATTCTGAAGAAACCCAAATGTCATCAAATTTTGTTTACTTTCAAAATAACATATCACAAATTTTTTTTAGAAACCTGAGTGAGCATTTACACTGAAAACATTTGTGAATTTACACAAAAGTTTCGAGTAAATTTTTTTGTAAGATTTGTTTTTATTCAAGCGTAAAAATCTTTGATTTTAGTAAAAACTTTCGTTGAAAATATTTGTTTACAAGATTCCCAGGATAATCATATTTCGAACAAATGTGGTTACTATTCAGGCATTCATTTTACCAAAATTTATCCATACAATAATTTATATTTTGCAGATCTAGTGGTAATATTGATATTTTTTCAAGGTTTCTAGGTACAACCGAACTGCATAGCAACAGTCACTTTTCTATAATTACAAAGTGTTATGACTTTTCGTACTAAATAAAACTTATTTTTATATTTATTTGTACTTATTTATCATACTGAGCATCTAACGCTGATAATGATTCTTTTTTGATTGCTTGGTAAGCTTGGCAAGTATAACAAGCAGAATTTAAAGGTAAAATTTCAGCTTCAATTATTTTAGGCAGAAAGAAAATCTGAAAAAAATGTCCAACTTATAGGATAAATGAAAGTATCACTCAATTTTTTTTTAATACAAGAGTGCAAAGAAGAGAGACCATAGCCGTTCGGAAGACCTGAAAAAACCTCTAAACAGCTTTATCTACCAAATCAGCGCCATTTATTTACTTTGTAAGTAAATTATTTCTTAATTCCTGAGCTGTTTCTTTTAAAAACTTTAAATAAGTACAGCAACTGTTTCTTACTGATGATACTTCTTTAAGGAAACAGATAAAAATAGGAAAGAGAAAAATCTCCAGCAAGATACAGAATAAAAGTATGATGCGACATCTTTTAGCATAAACTCTCTTTGAAGAAATTCGAGCTTATCCAGAGAAGCCTATACTCTTTGTTTTTTAAATGATAAAAACTACAACTCTTTATCCAAAATGTTGCATTCTGGGGATTTTTTAAATGCAGATGGCACCAACCGATTACACCCTTGATTTTCAAATATGTTCAAGTGTTATAGTGTATTTTAGGCGTCGGCGTTAATAACGAATAATAACAAATAAAGTTTTTTTCAGACTTTTAAAATAAATCAAATTTTTTAAAGTTCATTAAAAAAAACTCTTTATGGTTTAATTTGTTACTTTTGAAAAATATGTTTATATTCATACATAATTTGATATTTTTGAAAATTAAATTTAATGCAACTCTGTTTAACATCTCGAAGGTTGCAATCAAAATATATAAAGTATGTGACGTAATGATAATAATTCATATTTTTATTGGCGAAAAGTCCTTTAATTAGGTGTGTTAAACAAAGCAATAAAAGTTAGATATTTGAATGCAGCTGACTTCGCAACTTGAGTTAACTACCTCTTTAACATCCTGCAAGCACCTTTGTTTTTCCTTCCTTGTTTTCCATCCTTGTTTTTATCACTATTATATTTAAGAAGCATATAATTTAGATTTAAACTTTGTTCCTTGTGCTATTTATCTAACTCCTATAAAATGTTTAAAAATAATCATTAAGATTATACTTCGTTATTGCAATAAATATTTATGAGTATTTATAAGTAGTTATGATAGTAAAGAATTATGAATATTTATAAGTAACTATATTAATAAATAATTATGAATATTTATAAGTAACTATATTAATAAATAATTTATGTTTCAGTAGATGTGTAAGTTATTGGTTTTTTGTATTGCAATAATTCAATAACATTATTTTTGGATTTCGGCCCATGGTGTGTACCTTGAACTATACAAATCGTACTTTGGCCACATTAAGGTAAGTAATATAAATACTAACAATAACTTGAGCACTCCATATAAAAATATAGTAAAATGAAAAATGAAAAATAAAAAAACAAAACAGAAAATGACTCTTGAAAAGGGCCTGAAAATAGAACAAAAATGTTACAAAATTTGATTAGGTAGTTACAAAAGTTTAAATAGGTAATTGTAAAATAGGTAAAACCTGTTTTTACATTATAATCAAAATCAACATTAGATAATATATACTTAATTTGTCTTACAGGCCAACTGCCTTTTTAATTTCCAGTTGTATCCACTACAGAAAAGATGTCATACCAATAAATTTTCCGGAACCCAGTCTTTTCTCATTATAGTTTAAAATGCACAAAATTTTTTTCTATTTTCTGCATTTAGCCAACTTTAAAAAAGATTATATGGTTGAAGAATATAAATGTTCCGATTAAACGAAGTAAAGTCATGGTAAAAGTCTTCTCGTAAGCTAATAGTGCTTACTTAAAACGCTGAACCTAATATCAGGTACTTCAGTCAACGGACTGTAAAAAAAAAAAATTAATTACTAGCTACCTTGTTCAAACCTAATTGGCAAATAATAAGATCCTAGGAAATTTTTTAATTTTTTTTTTTTCTGCAGCACGCTTTACTGATTGGTTATCTTGCAGCATTAGTAACCGCAGCAGCTTTATCCTTATTCCTACTCTTACTCTTTGAAATCTACTAATAAAATAAAATCGTTAGAGTTTACCTTTCAATAGATGTGTTATTCAAAATTTTATGTAAGTTGTACGTAACTTTTGGTACAATGTTGAGTGAAGTTTTCAAGGGACAGACAAACATAGTTACAAGTAAATTTGACTTTTTTTTCCTATTTCTTTTTTCAACGCTATGTGCTCCATGCATTGCAATACTTAAAATAAGAAGTTACTACCTCTAATGTGACGAAATCATAAAGCATAAAGTTCTTCACTTACCTTGCATTCATTCTCAAAAATTTGTTGTTGAAAGACAATTTATTAGGCAACAAAGGATGCACAAAACATCGGCATTGTAAACAAATTACACATTACCGAAACATTACGCACTTCAGGTGTGAAAAACAATTTTTTATCAGACTTTAAACCTAACTTTACTTCAGTCATCTCTAAAACAAGAAAAGAGTCAAATTTGACTCTTCTCTTGTATTAGAGATGATTAAGGTAAACGTTTTGAATAGATAAAGGTCCCAGTAGCAATGGTTATTTGAAATGGTTATTGATATGGTTATTTGAAATAGCTGCTGTTAGTTAATAATAAGTTTGTTATCAAATATTGGAATTGTCATAAAAACATTTTTTAGTATACTCTAGTTAAACGAACATATCAATGAATTATAAAATTTGTAGATATATAAAGATTAAATTTTTTTAACTAACACTAATAAATAACTTATGAAGTTTCTCTTGAAGCAAAACGGCAATCATTTTATAATATTTCAATTGTGGTTTTACAAATAAACTGATTTTAATAGAAGTTTTTAAAGTAATCAAAATTTGATCGAAAATGCCGCATATAAATTGAAAAAATGAAGTACTTATTGAAATGATTGACTTTTTAATTGCTATAAAGGTATTAATCCGAGTAAATAGCAACTGCGTCATTAATCAAAGTAGTTCAACCTACCAACCAAAATCCGTTTTTATTAACGTAAACAGAGCACTTTTTTGGAAGTAAACAGTCTGCCGTGTCGTCTTCCTAAGCAATGATACGAAAATTATTATCTTGGAGAAAATGCTTTTTAAAAGTGAGACAACAAAGTTTAGTATGAACGGACAACTTAGTGAAAAAAAAATTATACACAAAATAAAAATAAAACAGCACAAAAAAACAGTAATTCAAGAGGGGTGAACGACAGATCTGATCTTTAACTTATTGTAGTTAATTTTGTTAATAAAACTAGTAAGTTTTGAATTCTATCAAAATTTCAATAATTTTGTTCATGAAGCATTATACCCTGTGTTTTTTTGAAATCAATAATGCAATAAATGGTATAATTAGCTAATACAAAGTAATTTTTTGTATTATTTAGTAACATATAATCTAACAAACAAAAATCATAAACAAAAATCAATAAAGTTACTTTTAAAAACCAATATTCATCCATAATGTTAATGTACTTATCTTTTAAAACTGAATTTAAAGAGATACTTATCAATAAGTATTGCTTTAAGTTGTTAGAATGGTATACTCTTTATGTTTATTAACTACCTTATATATAAAAACAAGCTAAAATTTACAGCAGTTAACAGTAAAATTTACTGAACAATTTATTTAAACACAAAGTTTTTCATAAGGAACTTTTGTAAAATTTTAACTGCTTCATTGTATAAATAGTTTGCCACCTTAAAAGTTAATGTCTTTGAATTATTTTTAGAAGAAATTTATTCTTAATAAAGCAAGTGAAAGTGAAATTTTTAAATATTTAAAGCAAATACTCTCACTTAGATTATGTGTATTATTATAATACTATTTTTAATTTTATTTAGGTTACGCACAATAGTTTACTGTTATGTAAAAAGAAAAATAAAAAAGTACCACTATATATAAAAATATATACATTGCATCATACTAATATGGTTTTACGACAAAGTGACTCTGAGCCACCATGTTTTACTGATCCAAAAGATGAAGCTTCATATTGGAAACAAGTAGCTGAAGATTACATACAAAAGTAAGAAGTAAAATCTTAATGTATATATGGCTTGGTAATTAAGTATGGTATCATGTTAAAAACTGCACCATATGGGTGGTTTTCAGTTCTCTACTGTTTTATTTGATATTAGATTTTTTGATGATATTTGATTTTTGATAGCTTTCTAATAAACTTTTTCAGTTTTATTTAATGTTTTAAAATATTTTTTCTCTATTTAACTACTATATTTCACTTTGACTTTTCAACATTAATTGTTAACAATCAAGTTTCTGAAATTTGTTGATTAGTTTCCATAGAATTTTAACAGTTATTTTTAACATTCTCTGAATTAAAACTTAAAAACTTAGGCTTGAGGTCTAAAATACAAACTTAAGTTTTTGTTTAAAAATAAATAGGAAATAATATAATAATTTTTAGTATTATATTTATAATAGCATTATGTATTTTTAAAAGCTTTTCAACCATTACTTCCCTCCCCCATTCTTCTTTAAAAAAAAAAGAATATTAATGATCTCTGTAAATCTTAAGTCTAATAGAAAGTTATGAAAAAAGGTTCAATCAGGCTAAAGAAAGACTTAAGTTTTGGAAAGAATTTTGTTTTTAACTAAAAATGGGATATAAAAACAGTTGTATGAAAATTGTCAATTGGTTTTTGTCATTGTTATACTACACATATCTGTATTCTTAGACAAATTTATGTAGAGCTTGTTTGTAACAAAAGGTAATAATGAAAAGTACACTGCATGAATTTCAGAGTCTATATACTGAAGTTTTTTTTCTATTCTTCACTTCTTATTTTCCTTCTTTTAGAAGATAATTAGTTTTAAATTTAATTGTTAGACTCCAAGATGTACGAGATGAGTTTGATGAATTTCAAGAAGGTAGCAGAGAGTTGGAAGCAGAGCTTGATGCACAACTTGAGCAATATGAACAACGTGTAAAAGACCTCCTCAATGCCAAAACACTAATTGCTGAAGAAAATGAAATTTTAAAGGTCTATATACTTTTTGATTTAAAATAAATTTTGTTATTATTTTTATTTGTTGTGTTATTATTATTTTTATTGCTATTAATTCATTTGATTTTTCTTTGAGATATTTTGCATGTCATCCAGCTGTGTCTTCTTGCTTCATTTTTTGAAAAATTGCTTTGTCTTTTGACTAAAGATTTAAACTTTCTGTGACAAGCAAACAATACTTCTATGCATTTGATTTTATATTAAAAATTGGTTTTTTTTTTTTTGCTAAAAATATTTTACATTTAACTAATAGGAAAAATTGGAAAGCAGCCAGCGTGAATCTTACATCCAATTAACTAGTTTGCAAGATGAAAATAAAAAAATTAAGTTGATAAATGAAGAAATGACAAAATATATAAGGGAGCTGGAGCAAAGCAATGATGATTTAGAAAGAGCAAAACGGTAAACACTAATTTTCTACACCTTTTGTTAATGATAGTTAAGATATATGGATTTGAAATACAGTGAGTACAAATAACTCATTTGGTCTGTTTTTGTTTGTAGGTGAATAATTATTTTTTAATACATATGTAAATTTTTATTTTGCAGATTCTTTTGACTAAAAGTAAATTTTATGTTGGAAAAACTCTTTCTCTAATTGCTTTAGATGAAAAAATGTTATAAATATTGATTATTTCTAAAGATGAATAATAACTTTACCACTAATATCAAGATTAAAAATTAATTTGTAACTTTACTATATATTGTATTGGTTCTAAACAAAAACACTCTTAAAGAATGTCCTATAAACTGTCCAATAAACAACAGCTTGATGAAAGATAACCATTCATTTTATTAGTTTGTTATTATAATTGTATTCATATTTTCTTTTTTTTACATAACTATTGTTTCTTACTTTTTTTTTTTGTTTTTTTTTTAGGGCTACCATATGTTCATTAGAAGAATTTGATAATCGTTTAAATACTGCTATAGAGAGAAATGCTTTCTTAGAGAATGAGTTGGAGGAGAAAGAAGAACTTATGATTACTGTTCAACGTCTCAAAGATGAAGCAAGAGGTGACTAAAATATGTTTATTGCTATAATTTAGTTTTGTTTTAGCAAGAGGTGACTAAAATATGTTTATAGCTATAATTTAATTTTGTTTTTCTATCAATTATCACTCTATCAATCATCTTTGAAAATTCCTTAATATTTTATGCAGCTTTTTTTTATTTATTTTTAGATTTAAGAAGTGATTTGGCCATTACTTCTAATAGCACTTTAAGTGCATCTAAAGCAAAAGTTACTGCAGCAAATCAATCATCTACAGACAGCGCTGATGGGAAGGTTCTGTCTACACCAAAAAAAATAGATAAACTGGAAACAGAAAAAAACTATTCTAATAACTTGTTGCTTACTAATAATGCAACTCCATTAATGAAAAACATGTCTAATCCAATGACACCATCAGCAAGAATTTCTGCTTTAAATATTGTCAGCGATTTGCTGAGAAAAGTTGGTGTGAGTGAAATTTATATTTTATGTGGGTATAATAGTTAGTTTACATAATACAAAGGGATTGTAAGAAATTTGCAGAGAGGAATGTAGTTGGTGAGTTTATATATGAAAAGGATTTTATTTTTCTCAGTTTCAGTCTTAAATGGCTAATAAGCATTTTCAAATTTGAACATAAATCATTTGTCATTGTTTAAGATCATATGCAATTGCTTTACTTTTCACTGCTATGCATGTGTGGTCAAGCACTGTTAAGCATATGTGGTCAAATACTTCTTTGTGCATTAAGCACATGCTCTTAAATTACTTTAAGGTTGTTTTTTTCTCATTATATGCTGTTATATACTATAGTGAGAATATGTTTTGTGTTACTTGGTATTTATGCTTCAAATGGTAATTTGGATTGTAATCTTTGCTACAAAATGTCTTAATTGCACATTGCTCAGTCAAGCTGTTTAAATGCTTTTGTATCTATAGTAATGCTTTTGTATCTATAGTGTATGTAAGACAGCTCAGCATTTTAAGCAGTTGAAGTTGTTCTTGAAGTTATATATAGTTTATATAGGATAATATATAACTATAGGAGTTGTTTTTGAAATTATAGTTTTAAAGATCTCATTTTGGTTTAAGGTTTTCAATAAAGTTTCTTCATCTTGTAAAAAAAAAAATCTTTTGAAGAGGAAGAGGATTGTGGGATTATAAAGCGTTTTGAAATGTAAAAGTTTTTATGCAATGCTATTTAAGATGAATCAAAAGTACACAAAATGTTTTTCAGTAAAAATATTCTTGAAATTTTTTAAAAGTTTAAATATATTCATTAAATACTTAGGCTTTGGAATCCAAACTAGCAAGCTGCAAGAATTTCGTACAAGATCACTCAAAGAACGGAAAATCTCAAAGTTATGTAAATACACCAATAACAGATACTCCTAAGTGAGTTTGCCTTAATCATATTAAATTTAAGTTAAAAATTATCTCCAAAAAGAAACATTTAAATGTAATTACACTCCAGGTCTTTACTGTATTGTAACAACAGTTTTCGTAAATTTTAGCATCTTTGTTAGAATAATGTAGATGTAATTTTAGCAATATATGCGTAAATAACTTTTCATTTTCCATAAACGTTAAAAAGGTTTTTTTCTATTTTATTTTTTAGAAGCACTCCAACAAAAGCCTTGATGACAAAAAACAGCAGTTTTGTCACTACCCTTGTTAAGGTATGAGGTTTAAGTTAATTGTCACAAAATTCTGAACAGTTTTTTTTCTCTCAACTTTAGAAATTAGCAAGTGCAAAGGTATTAAAAAATTTCAATAAATCGTGTAACAGTTAAAGTCGACAAAACGAAAAGATTTTGAAACAAGTAAATAAATTTTAAAAACAAACTTGTTTCAAAAGCGATGTTTTGTACAAGACTATAAGTCGCTTAATCGGGTTATCGAATATAAGTTCATGACGATTTTTCTAAATTTTGTTTTTATGTTTAACTTAGGGACAATGAAATATTCTATATTACATCGGAAATTTCGCTGAAAAAAAGGCCCTGTTTGCCAAGTTTCTCCGCCGCCTTGATTAACCTTCGGTCTAGAAATGGCTACTCTCAGTCCTCTTCCGAAGAACTTGAGTGTTATGATCTTTTACTGGCAAATAACTATTTTTAGTATGGTTTATTTTTTTGTAAGAAAAAAATAGTGGAAAATTTTTGTGCTTTACCGGTGTGAATAAAATTATCAACTATAAGCAAGGTCGTTAAGAAGAAAAAAAAAACATTTTTTCGACTTAAACACGACAGAATATGCATATTTTCTTGATAAAACGTTTTAGTTTCATAAGAGTTTACGAAAATTCCCATTTTCAAAATAGTCCAAAAAACCAATTTCGGAATTCTTAATGAGGATTCAATTCAAACAATTTAATTTGCACACATAAAAATAGAGGTTTACATTTGGGTGCTATAATGAAATCGTTACAAATCTATAATCTTCGCGCGCGGAATACAGGTCTAGTACAAATGTTTTTGTTTTACTCATAAAGTGGTTTCTACATGTAAGTCATATCAGCTACTGCATCATCATTTTATGGCGTATGACTACCATTGTGTAATCGAAAGTATAATTACGTAACTGCTGAACAAATTGAGAAAAAAAATTTTCTGTCCGACTCCTAACCGTGTAGTGTAACAACAATGAAGTGGCATGAAGTTATTCGTAGTTTTGGTGGTAAAAACAGAATGTAGAGCAGTTAAAGTTCTTGATCCATTATATTCTTAGGTGAAAAAAATCTGCAATATACTTAGAGATGAAACGTCTTATGTTGTATCAGATAATAAACAACCACTGACATTTTCTAGGACTGGGACCTACTTTCATAGTTATTTTTAAGGACTGGGTCCTACTTTCATAGTTTAAATTAAGCTTCGGCGTCTGGTTTTTCTATTTTTATCAAATAATATCGAATTAAAACTAACTTCAAAGTTAGTCTTTTATAATAAGTCAAATTTTCTGAAGTTTATTGAAATGGAATTCTTAAAGGCTCAAATGTAAAAATAGGTTTAACGGTTATAACTGAATAGTAGTTTTTTTCGTCTTGAAGGGTTGACACATAAGGTTGGGAAAGGTTGACACATAAGGTTGGGAAAGGTTGACACATAAGGAATTTGAGGTATCGTAAATATTTTTTTTTTATGAACCTCATACCGCGGTGTGACCTAACACAAAGTTCTATGCTTTAAGAAAATCCTAATTTAAGAAATGACAAATTTCGTATATATAAAATAAACATTTGGGAGACATAACCTGGTTCTTTTAACTAGATATCTAGTTAGTTAAAATAACTGAATCTTTTTCTCTAAATGTTTATTTTAGAGATACGAAATTTTTCATTTCTTAAATTAGGGCTTTCTTAAAGCATAGGACGGAAGCTTTTTATGTAAAAATTATTTTTAAATTCGATTTATTTCAAATGATTGATAGAAATGTGTACATAACTCTTCATTAAAAGCCGAAAAACCAATCACCTATTCTTATTTTAAGGTACATAACTTGTTAAGTTTATTTGAAATTCTTCTCACCCTTATCTCTATTGATCTAATAAAATGTAACGGAACAAAGTAACAATATTGTCTAGCTTCCGCCAGGACAATTTTCGACCGACTCCAATTCCCAGACGTCACATTCTTTAATTTATTTTAAGGAGCCTGGGAGGGTTAACAAAACGATTGGATAAACGTTCATTTCAGTATCAATGTTCGTTGATAAAAATTTTAAAACCTGATACAGCAGATAAAGCAAACCTTCTGCTTCATCAAAAATATCAGATGTTAAAAATTTTCTGTCGGTAGAAAATAGTTTTCTACCGAAACTTGATCTACCAAAAATAGTTTTCTATAGAGATTTGATCTACTAAAAATAGTTTTCTACAGAAACTTGATCTACCAAAAATAGTTTCCTACCGAAACTTGATCTACCAAAAATAGATTCCTACCGAAACTTGATCTACCAAAAATAGTTTTCTATAGAGATTTGATCTACTAAAAAAGGTAGAAAACTTGAGGTAGGCTTAGAGATGTCAAGGAGCAGTTGCCGTACGCAGTAACAACACCGCAAAAAATTTTGATCACTTTTACATGGAAGCGAAACCCAATCAGTTTCTAATTTTGAAGATCAGATATCTGGCGCATCATTATCGTTCGTGCTTATCACTGCTGAAGTCAACAAACAGTTGCCTTAATACCAATTATGCTAACAGTATGTAAATCTTATAGGCAAAGATCAGGTCTGCAAATTGTTGTTTAATTTTGTCAAATAACAAGAGTTTACTTTTGACAAAATCAAACAACAAAAATTTCACGCCAAAATATTCATTTTAAGTTTTATCAGGTATAAAAAAGAACTTTGCTAAACAGTTATTAAAGTTAACAAGCATCGTAAATCAATGTAAGAAATAATAGTAAGCCCTCATTATAGTAAAAAAATCAAATTAGATTAATTTATCCTGCAGTTAAAAACTTATTTTGTGGTTGAATTTAAGCTGATATGTGCACAAATACTTTTGGAGGATAAAGCTTACGCATGATATTTTAGAAATAACGTGACAATGAACAGTACTAAAAAAGGAGAGGCAGATAGAGAGCCATAGAGAGAGAAGAGAAGGAAGGGAAGGGGAGAGGGCTTTCTAAAACCATAACGGGATAAATTGAATTTCAGTAATAAATATTGAAGAGTGGTATCGGAGTTTAGTGTAGTTTGGGGTAGTAACTTAGTTATGTTTTTGATCGCCTCTAACTTTTATATCTCTGCTTCAGAGCTTCTGTTACCCTGTACAAAAAGTAATACGAAACGCGATAAACTTTAAATACTGAAAAATCGAATTGTGCATAATCAATTTAATTGTGCATAATCAAATTAATTGTGCACAAACCAAATTAATTTGGTCACGAATAATTGTATACCCAAAAACCTAAGAAAGCATACTAATTGCAACGTTTTTGAGCTACAAAAAAAAAAGTTTGAAAAAAATGATCAAAGTTTGTTCTTAATCAACTTTTAAAATTACTTCCAAAACAAACACTGGCGATTAAAAAAGAAATTCATAAATTTCAATTAAAAGTAACTTTAAATTCGTAATTGCTTCCTACATATTCCAAAAGTTTCCCATATTTAGTTGAAACCTATTCTAGTCTTTATGCTTGTACTCTTTCATATGTTGCATTCGTTTGATTTGTTCATTTTTACAAAATACATAATTACAAAATAACACATTTGAAATACAAAAAGTAGTGGTCCGTGATAGAAGATGAGATAAGTTTATCTTATCACCGAGAGCTCATTTTATGAAATTCGCATTTGTAAAGTCGTAAAAACCAGGACAGCGGATACAGATTCTGGGCTACCATTCATGTACATTAGGAAGAATGTTAAAACATTTAAAAAACAAAATAATTAGGAGTTTTAAAGAGTGCTTTTTAAATAAGATAAACTTTACATTCTGTTCTGAAGATAAATATTCTGCTCAGAAGTTAGAACATCGTTGTAAAATATCGGAAGTTAAGATATCTACTGTTAATAACAGACTTTACACCATAAATTACAACTGTCAGAAATTTTCGCTGATTGAGGTAACCGCGATATATTTATCTAAATTTAGCAGATCTATACGCGAAAACTTCTGACATTAGAGTATATAGATCGAACAAATCAGCCTGGTGAGCAATTAAGCGAACTCTAAAGATATGCAATAAAATAATACTGACTATATTTAACAAAAAGTGAGAGCGTTGTTTTACCGATAAAACAACTTAGTAAAGCTAGAGAAGAAAATAAAAAAACGACAATTGCTCCTTCGTCATTAATAGGTTCTAAATGACACCAAACAGCTACAATATTTTTTACTATTAAAAGTGGGCCAATTGCTAATAATTGGGAAGGAAAACTAAGGTTTCTAGCAATTGTTATAATGAATAAATACTTTCTCGAGAACTTACCCACGAAAAGAAAACGATTGATGGAGAATTAAGTAAATTTAATGCAAGTAGATTCTCAAGAAACCATTACGAGGTCCCAGCAAACACACGACGTCGTAACGACGTTGTAAATAGGTTATTTTCAAGTTATAACGTCGGACGACTTTGTAAGGACGTCGCTAGGACGTCGTATCCACGACGTCTTTTAAAGACCCTTGTTCAGACGTCGTAGCGACGTCAGTTTAACGTCGTCTAATAAAAAAAAAAACTTATCAGATTTTTTTTTTTTTTTTTGTTTAACTGTTGCGTCAGGTCCGAAACTTTAATAGAAGCTAATTTTAAAAAGAAATTAAGAAAATGAGTAGAAAAGAGTATA
This sequence comes from Hydra viridissima, assembly GCF_058129835.1. NCBI lineage: Eukaryota > Metazoa > Cnidaria > Hydrozoa > Anthoathecata > Hydridae > Hydra > Hydra viridissima. The sequence goes on from NW_028324306.1 coordinate 2,573,674, forward strand.
TGAAAAAATGGAGAAGAAAGGATAATTTGTTAAGACAATTTCTATACGAGAGTGACAAAGATGAAGATTTTTTTGAAAAAACGTTTGAAGTGGAAAAAAATGATACGAGCAAACAAAAACCATGCCACATAGAAGATTCATCCACTCAGCTTGGTTCTTTGAATTGTAGTAATCATTTAAATCAACTAGAGTCTTTGAGCCAGCTTGATTCTTCTGTTCGCTTTGATTTATCCAATGAACTTGATTCTTCCAATCAATACTACTCTTCTAGCGAACTTGATTCTTCTAGTCAGATCGATTCTTTCAGTGAATTTGGTTCTTCTTCAAGAAGCGACGAAAATGAAATAAAAATAGATGAGAGAAATAGTGCGGTTGACCCTAATGAAACATATTTTATTTTAAATTAAAAAAAATGGTTGATTAAAAATAGAATTACTCACACAGCAAGTACTGAGCTGCTCTCTCTTTTAAGATGCAATGGACATGCAGCTTTGCCTAAATCTTCTTGTACTTTGTTAAAGACTCAGCGCTGTGTTTTGACAGAAAAAAAATGTGGTGGGGAGTATATCTATTTAGGGTTAAGTAATGGTATTAGTCAAACTTTCAGAGAGAATCCTTTATTACCAGTTGAGAACAACATCATATCTTTACTTGTAAACATTGATGGTGTGCCATTGCATAAATCTTCAAACTCTCAATTTTGGCCTATACTTTGCCAGTTTAGTAAGTTTACACCATTTATTGTTGCAATTTTCTATGGTAGCCAAAAACCAACCAATTTAAATGATTTTTTATATGATTTTTTAATTGAGTTTGCGAATTTAAAAGCATGTGGTTATGATAAAGATGGAGTTAATTTGTTGGTTGAAATCCGTGCATTTATTTGTGATGCTCCTGCTAGGCAATATCTAAAATGTGTTAAAGGTCATACAGGTTATTTTAGTTGTGAAAGATGTGAAATTAAAGGTAAGTACAAGTCGTTTAGAATGATTTTAAATACTACAAATTGTGTGCCTCGTACTAACAAGTTATTCAAACAGTATTTCTATGCCAATACACATCAAATAAGCCGTAGCATATTAATAGATTTTAATGTTAATTGTGTTGATGGTTTTGTCTTGGATTATATGCATTTAGTATGTCTTGGTGTTGTTAAGCGAATTCTTACTTTTTTAACCAAAGGACCTTTCCCATATAGATTGGGTTCTGCTCAATTGTTGAATATTTCAGAAAATTTGTTAAAGTTTAGTGGTAAATTTCCATCTGAGTTTGCTCGTCAATCAAGAAGTTTACATGAAGTAAAGAGGTGGAAAGCCACTGAGTTTAGGCAATTTTTGTTATATACTGGCTTTTTAGTTTTAAAAGATGCTTTTACTCCTGAACGTTATCAGCATTTTCTTTCTTTAACTCTAGCAATGAGAATTTTTCTAGATTCTAATGCGATTGTCCGAAATAATCATCTTCAATATGCAAAAGATTTATTGAATTACTTTGTAGTTAAATCAGAAGAATTTTATGGTCCTACTTTTTCTGTGTATAATGTACACAGCTTAACTCATTTACATGAAGATGTTAGCTTTTTTAACTGTTCCTTAGATGAAATCTCTTCTTTCCAATTTGAAAACTATTTGCAAGTAATTAAAAAGTTCATTCGCAAACCTCAAAGTCCATTATCTCAAGTTTTAAAAAGATTTTCAGAGCTTGAAAATCTTGAAATAAGTTGTAATCAGTATGCTAAATCACATAGAGTTATTTTTTCTCCAAAATTTAAAGACTCTTGGTTTCTCCTATACACAGGCGAATTTGCCCAGATTATTGGAAAATTAGACAACAATCAATTTAACTGTGTTGTTTTAAAAAATTGTGTTTACAAAAGCGTATTTACAGATCCATGTGACTCTAAAATCTTTAACATTGTTTTTGTTAGAGATATAAAAACTCACTTGAAACATGTTTGTCTAAGTAAAAAACATTTTCAAAGAAAAGCAGTATGTCTAGCTTATAAAGAAGGGTTTGTCTTATCATGTTTGTGTCATGACATATAAAATTTGTTTACAACCCACTCTTTAACTAAATAATAAACGTTGAAAAGTTTTTTGTACCTTTGTGAAGTATTAGATCAAATAACAATATACTTAATATATATTTTACAATGTTAAACATCAAAAAGATTGAATTTTTAAAAGTTTACCTATTTGGTGATTGTCTGTATTGTTGTAAGATTTTAATATTGTTATTTAAATATTTATAAATATAAACAAAAAAAATTGTTTCATTTATTTAAATATTCATAATAAAGTATGTTAATAAAAATTATTACTTGTTAAATTATTTATAGTAAAATATGTTACTGTTAACATGTTCTATAGCTAAAATTGTTCTATAGCCAAAATTTTTCTAAAAACAATTAATTGTTATTAGAAGAAATTAATATATATTTTTAACAATTAATCGTTTAAACAGTTTTTTAAACAAAAACTATTATAATATAATATTATAATATTATTATAAATGAGTATAAAAAATTCAAAGATGTCAATGAAAGATTTATGGGCATTAGTTGTAACTTCAAGCAAAGACAAAATTGGAAAAATTAGGGAGACAGAAACAGTTGTTCCATTTCATTGGATTTCCTCAGATGAGAAATGGTTGTATTGGCCTCCTTCTCGAAAAGATGAAAAATATACAAAGGCAATTCCCAATGAAGTCATTTGGAAGAAATTTGAAATTTTAAAAATAAAATTACGAGGTAATCATTTTGTTTTTCCGGATTTGTTCTAACTCTTTTGTTAATAATTTTTCTTCTACTTATTAAAACTTTTAGGTGAAAAAGATTTGTGTGAATATGTGTCTGGAAACAATTTTATGTCCTCATCAAGCGAAAGAGAGAGTGCAGTGAATGAAAAAAGGGATATTGATTTTAACAGTAAGACAAACATTTTGATTTAGGATTTTGGATTTTTATTTAAATGTTTTTTGCTACCTAATGTTAATTGCAGTATTAAAAATATTGTTTTTTCTTTGTTAACAAATTTATTGATATTATTATAGTAGTGGAATTGCCTAAAAAACCTACTGAAAATATTATGTCACCAATAATTTCTTTGTCAAGTAAATCTATTTTAAAACAAGAATCGTATTCACAATCAACATCTTGTAAAAGTAGTTCTTCTGATTATTTATCACCGATAAGTTCTGCGTCACTATCACCTAGCCATAAGTTAAGATTATGTTCTCGATCACCTGTCTCCAAAAGCAGGCCATGTTCGCTCTCACTTTCACCAGTCCTAATGTCTGGATCAAGTTCATGTTCACTTTCGCCTATTCGCAAGCCAAGATCAAAATCTCGCTCCCCTTCACCTGTGCATAGTTCTAGATCATACTCAAAATCACAGAATAATCATTCCCAATCAGTGTTTTCAAAGTCAAAATCTAAAGCAAAGAAACTGGTTCAATGTATGAATAGTAATTTCCCAATGGATGAAGCACGTAAGTTAAAAAAGTTTTTTTTAAGTTTTGTTGATTAAAATTATCTATCGAATTCATCTAGAAAACACAGAGAGATTTGGTTAACTGTTTAATGTCAGTTTTGCCAATATAACTACCTAAGTACTTTTATTAAGTTTACTTAATTTAAAAAAATGGTATATGAAAGAATACACAATTTTTTTATGACGAAAATTGTCTCATAGATTCAATTTTGAAAATAAACTTTTGCCCTATACTATTACTTTTTGTTTTAAACTGACATTTTCTTAAATGTAAATATTATGTAATTTATATACTGTTAATAAGTGAAACAAAATTTAATATTTGGATTTTTTTATATGTAATTTTAGGATTTCAAAAAAAGACAATATCTCTTTTAACTTGTATCGATGACCTATTGGAGAATCAAGTTCACCAAATAAATAATGATTGTACAAAAGATGTGGAAAAAATTGATAACATGGATAAATTCAAAGAACTAGAGGAGTCTTTATCAAAAAAAGACTTTTTTTCATTTATGGTGAATTGTTTTTGAGAATTCTTTTTCATAAATACCCTATTTACTACAATAAAATTTTTTTTGTGTGAAATCTTTAATGTAGTCTTTGTAAAAAGTGCTACCAACATGTCCGTTTGATATTAAATTATGTATAAAGTTAACAATTAGAACTCCTCTAGCTTCGAAGTTATTAATGTTAGTTTATGTTTAAATGTTATTCAAATATGTATAAGCAAATATATATATTTTAGGTTGGTCAGTTAAAAATGGTCGGTGGCAAGACAGTACGGGAAAATGTGAGAAATGTCATGAAAAGGTACACAACAGTATACATTAATATGTTTTCCAGGCCTATATGGCGTCGTATTCTATATTAATGGATTAACTAACTGATAGACAATAATATGGATTAAAAATCAAATTAAATGTTTTTCAAATTACATTTGAACAGGTTGCAAGGTTGACTATAAAAATTCGAACTTGATAGCCAAAAGTTCAAATTTGAATTCAAAAAGTTGCCTATAAAAATTGGAATTTAGCAGGTCAAATTCGAGGCCTTAAAAAGTTAAAAATTAGTTGTTTGTTAAACCTGTTTTAAATAATTTTTTTTAAGATTTTAACAAATTAAGTAACAATTTACTCAATTACGCAAAAAAAATTATTTTATTTAAGTTTCTTATTTTATACGAATTTTTTATTTACAGTTCTGATAATTTCTTTTAATTTAGGTTAATGTCCTACTCTGTAATGTCATGTTTTAATATGCTTGGAACAAATAGACACGAGCAAAAAAAGTTATCATTTAAAGAGACAAAGATATGTAGTGTGGTTGTCGGTGAGTTTATATTGATATATTTATATTTAAGATTGGTATTCTATAAAATGAGTAAAAATAACTTTAAAGTGTTTTAACATATTTCATTTTGTTTAGCGAGTGTGTTGTCAAATCACGCGACAACTGAAATCGAAGTTTTGGATTCAGTGAAAAACGTGTTAAAATACGCTCCAGAAAAAAAAAAAAGATGTATAGTTTTGAATTTTGAAAAAGAAATCCAAGCAGCTGCATTATATTTTTATTTGAGACTTTATTGTGGCCATTCTTTTATGTAAATAAAAGTGTAATTGGTAAAAGTAACTGTAATTGGTAATATTTTGGCGCTTTAAAATAGTTAAGTTTTTGAACATGTTACACATCTTACAACATGTTCAATTCTTTAAAGAAGTTGTTTAAATAAATAATACATTTTTTAATAGAAAATATAAAAATTGTATGTAAAAACAAGAGGCATATTTAGTCGTTTTTCCGACCAATAACCGATATCCTGTAGATCCTTTTTGCGACGTCGCATCGACGTCTATTTTTCACCCTGGATACGACGTCGTAAAATTGTTACACTTTACGACTTTACAGCGACGTCAAAACGACCAACCTCGCGACGTCAAAACGACGTTGTACCGACGTCATTGTGCTTGCTGGGGTGGCATTCACTCAGAAACCGAAAAAAATAAAAAATGAGTAAATAACACAAGTATATCTATTAAAAAAGAGCACTAAATAAGCAATATATGTAAGTGTATATCTTTTTAAAGACAAGAAAAAGTAAAAAATTCGGTCTTTTTATTTCACAAATTAAAACTATGTGCATCGGTATCATAGTAACGCGTTACAAGATCTTGAGAGTTAAGTTAATATAAACTTTGAATAAATAAAATAGATAATAAAATTTCAACAATCGAAATAAATATAAAATTGCAATTTCCAGAGAACGCAATAAGTTTTTATCAAATACTTTATTATAGAACTAATAATTTAGAATTCATTGAGAGCAACCAGTTGCTACGCATTATTTCACAAAAAAAAAATTGTTTTTTTTTTCTTTTCTTTTTCGGCCTAAACTATCGGTCAGGTTTAACATAAACTTGAGGGATTTTTTAAAACACTACACGGCTGTTGGGTATCCTTTTTCAAACTGAGTATTATCCCTCTTTTTTGAATAGGTTTTTGAAACAGATATGATATTTAATTTGGTATTCACTTTTTTCTTCAACTCTTTACTTGTGGAATCGGATGTTTTCGGCCTATAGAAAAAGTTAGAACAATAAGCTTAATGTGTTTAAATTTTTACTTGATCCCTTGTTGTAGGGAAGGGGGTGGTGGGGTGGGGAATGGGTATGAAAATTATGAAGAGAGAAAAAAAAAAAAAAAAAAAAAAAATCTACAAACCTGACGAGTACTGGCGAACAACGACTTTGAATAGGTTTAAAGCTTCTAGAAAATAAAATAAACAAAATAAAACTAGCGTTCTTCTATACCAACTAAAGTGAAATGAAAATTATAAATACTAAAAAATCATGTTAAATTAAGATAATAGAGTACAAAGAAAACTCACCTATCTGTATTTAAGACTTTGCTTTCATGAAATTGCGATTTTGAACTTTGGTTTGCGTTAACGTTTGTATTGTGAGGTCCAAGTAATTTCACAGGTGTCGTATCATTCTTTTTATCGTATCGTTAATAAATTGTTAAAAAAAATCGGATGCCAAAATTAAATAAAGTAAACTTAAATAAAAATTTAAATCAAAATTAAGGTTTTCTATGACTGTGTATTATCATGCGCTAATACAAAGTCATAGAAAACCTTAATTTAATGCACAGACACTTACCACACCAGACAATTACTTATTTTACTTTCGCCTTCATTTGACTGTCGATTCATGAAATCCTGCCAATGTTTTAACACCAATTTGTGTAGAGACCATTAATAAATTACCTGTTGATGTGGTTCACAGTTAATATTTGCGTACTTTTATTTACATTCTAAACTTTCATCTTTGTAAAAGACATAATAGAAGTTTTTTTTTAAAAAAAAATCAAATTTCGCTTTGATTAAAATACCTAATTAACTTTTAATAAATTATAAACAGAAATGCATTTATCTATTTAAGTACACTATATATATGTATATATGTGTATATATATATATATATAGGGGCACACTATATATATATATATATATATATATATATATATATATATATATATACAGGGGTAAGTTGACACCCTGCGTACAACTTTGGAATTTTCCACCAGAAATTTCCAAAATTCACATGGAACCTTCCCACTTAACTAATTCATCTTTGAGTGTAGTATCAGGGCTATAAGCGCATGCGCATAGAAGTTATAGCAATTTTTATGTTTTTTTTTTACTAATTTTGTAACTTTTGTTACTAGATTACTTTTTCAACTTTAAAAAGCAATAGCATTTGCTACAAGTAAACTCAAATAGATGTAGGTGTTGTATGGTTCACTCTAACCAGTCACATTTTGTGTTTCTCAATATTTCATGTTTTTTGGGATTTTTGAACCATTTTGTGAGCAAAAAGCTTTTGGGGTTAGTTGGCACAATGATCGCGGGGCTAGTTGGTAACATGTGCCGACTTACAACTTTTTGCATTAGTCGTAAATTCACTTGAGTTATATAAAACTACAGATCTACAGACATGAGAAATTATAAAAGAAAAGTAGACAGGCCTGTAAATTCTAAAAATGTTACAAAAAATGCTGTTGATGCTATTTTTATAGATGAAAAGTCTATTCAATCGACTTAAGGGCAATAAAAGTTAATGGCAAAAAATATTGTTGGATAAAAATTATCAAGAGTTTTCATTAAAAAGATGCGCTTGAAATAGATACTTAATGTTGCTAAACTCGTCTCTTTTTACATGGTGTGCCAACTTACCCTGAGAGTATAAGCAACTTACCCTGGGCCGGGGTAAGTTGGCACATATTTTTTTTCTTTTTTGGAGGCTCTTTTTGGCCCATCAATTGTTATTTTTTTAAATGTTTAACACTTGAACATGCTTGCCAAATTCATATTCTTTGATATCCTCAAAAAAGTTCACCCAGATGCACAGAACTCAAAAGTTCAATGAACAAAAAGTTCACCCCAATGCACAGAACTCAAACACTAAAACTGTAGCCAACTAGCTCCGGTTTTCCCTTATATTACAAACAAATTAAATCCAAAAAGATACTGAAGTTTCCTTTGCAACGTTCTCTGTGATGCAGTGGATAACTTTTTACTCACATTCGTGGTCCAGGCTTCTCTCTAAATTATACAATAACATTAATTTGTAAATGCGATAATACAGAGTTGCTTTGTATTCATAACATTATAATGCAAACCAACAACCATGCAACCAATTAATTATGACTTAACTACCTTAGTATATGATTTAGATTGTGAGAACATTTTTTCTCTCGCTTGCATTCGAGAAATACTGAGTAACTTCATTTGTTCTGTTGGATCCATGTTAAAAAATATGTCGTGCAATTTTTGACGTTTAATGGACAACTAAGAAAACAGATATAATTATAAGCAATATAAGAAAACAAAGAGTTAAATTCAATGATAAGTTACTTATCATTAAAGAACTGTCATCTTGAAAATTTCAAACTATCACTAAAAAAAAAATTGTCAAATAGACCCTTTTATTATAAACCATAACAGATTGTAAACTTGCTTTGTTCTCTCATTATCTTTTAACTTACAAGGAAGACTTCATGAGAATTAATTTCAGTAACAATAAGAAACACAGGGGATTAAGTAAAAGATATGGAATTTATGAACAAAATAATACCCATTATCTGAATTATTACACTTATAGAACTGATAAGAATTATTATTTTAAAGAAAATAACCTTGTTATGGTACACATGATTTAAATGCCAAATATTAATAGACAAATTTTTCTACTAGCAACAACAATAACTTATGCAAGAGTAAAATATCTAATTTAATTAATTGGCTAACAGACCTTTAATTTGTTCTGAACAATGCAAAGTTAGACCTTTTTTTGTGTACAGTTTAACAAAACAAAGCTAAACTAATGCTTTTCAACATGTTGCCCAAACTTCACTTATATTAAGTCTTAACTTGTATAAAAACTGGACTTCTTAGTAGCCAAATCAAGAGGACTTAATATTTTGAGAAATTCAAAACATTACCTCACTTAATAGGATATAATTATTGAGAATATTTAAAAATTTTATAGTTTTTTAGTTTTAATTTTATTTCAAAAAATAAGTTCATATATATTAGTCATAATGAAAATAATTTCTATTATAAACAATGACCTTTTGCCATCTTGTAGGTAAGTCTTGAATACCATCCCTGTAAATTGATATTGGTTTAGGCTCAAGAAAAGATACAAGGAGATTTTCAACATCTTGCTGGCTTGTACACAATTGCTTACTAAGAGAATACTCAAGTGAATGAATTAAATGGTTATATGATGGTGCTAAGTCTGGTGAATAAGCAGAATAAAACATCACTTTGTTATAGTTGTAGTTTTTGGAGTTGCAATATTGTTTGACCACAACTTAACCACTGTTTTTTATTACTAGGGTTCTTAAATTAGATCTATTTCTCATCTTAACTATTTTTTAAAAAAACTTTTTTTCTTAAACTTTGCTTAACAAGAAATGAAACTGTTCAATTGTTGAATCACATTTCTTTTACTCAACTCATATTTTTGCTCAAACCAATTTTCCACTTATCTTGATTTTTCCTTATTCATGCAAAAACCTAGAAATGGTTGATTAAAGAACTGAAAGCTTTTGAGTTAATTTTATTGTTGTTTGACATGGACTTTCATAAAGCAACTCTAACAAATCTTCATTTTTTGCTTCTGGTGGTCTTTCTTTTCTATGCACCACTATAGCATCCAAAAATGCAACACATGATTGGTATTTATTAGGCTTATTTCAACTAATATATTATTAACTACTAACTTTGATACTTCAAAAATACAATAAAAAATAAATTTTTAGCATAAATTATGTTTATATGTTATTTATTATGTCATAAATTATTAGCAAAACAAGCTAGTTTTCTCCTTGAACAACTCTGCTGAATATTTAAGTAACAAGCACTAGAATCAATAGCAAAAATAAAAATAGTAATAAATTTATAATATTAACAATCAAAATACCTCATCATGAAGACGATTAATCATTTGCTTGTCAGCATGGTTAACTGGTTTGTTTTCTTTATTCATACCTTCTAGAAATGCAGCAGTATCCTAACATTAAATTTACTGTATTAAAGATTGAAATTTTCACTACTAAATACGAACCAATAAATTTTGCTTTTTGACAAATATAAAACCATACCTTAATAGTCTTTACTATTTCAGTAACTTTAGATGTCTTCATTAATCGACGTGTCAGAAAACCTTTTGACACAGCAACAACTTTATCAAAACGTTTAGAAGCCTGAAAACAATTGTATGAAAAAAACATAAAGTTGAATTTTCTGTTACTAATATAAATACAACTATTATTTTTATATAAATTATTAGAAAAAAATCAACCTAAAGCAATAAAACCCTACAAATTGCACAGAATCTTGGAAAGGTTGTGGTGTAAAGTCTTTTCTTACAGGAGATAAATTTTGGTTAGCATGCTTAACAGTAGATGCCCAACTTTCTTGAGGAGTTGACGTTGATCCAAAACAACTTTTGTCATTACTTTTCTCTTTCTCAACTAGATGCTTTTCAGGTGTTTGAAAAAACCGAATAGGGCGACTTTTTCTTCTACTCATATTGTCATTTGAAGACTGAAATAGAGTTGAAGTAGTAGAAGAAATTTTTATATCTGGGTTAAGAGGATTTGTATCACTATTGTCTGATTTATGATTATCTGTGGAATCATGATCAGGGTTGAGCGTTTGTACAACAAAATCATTAGATGATTCCATTCCATTAATATTATTTGAAATTGAATTTAACAAAGAATTATCTTCTAAATATATATTTTTCCCATCAAAAGGAGGAGGTGTTGGCAACAGCCTTTTTACTTTTAAACTAGATGGAGAGTTTACTGGTTCAAAAAATTTATTGTTATAACCAGCTTTATTTATTGATTGATTTTCAATTAACAGTTCACTTTGCTCAAGGACAGATTCAGAGATTTTTAATTTTTTTGAGCTATTAGCTAACATTGAAATATTTTGATAGCAATGAGGAGAACTTGTGGTTTGCAAACTAGCACTGTAGCACAAACTAGCATTTGCTAAATACTCTCTGCTGTTTTCTACAAGTTTGTGTTGCTCCTTTATGTTGGTCAACCGCATTTCATTATACTTCTCTTTCAGACGAATTTGCTCAAGCTGAAGTTGTCTCTGCATGTTTTCATGCCAAACATCCAGCTCCTTTTGTTTTTCTAACAACATTTGTAAGCTTTTCATTTGCTCCACTACTTCAGGAACTAAGCTTATGTCTGAAATCGCATCATTTTGTGACTCTGTAGATGAAGTTATTATTATTTTTTTTTTATTGATTGTAGTATGTATAATATCTAAAGATTCCCTTCCAGAATTTGAACCTTGGTGAACAGCATTTTCAGAGCTAGAAAGTTTTATTGTTTTTGGAGCAAGTAGTTTGAAGTCTACACTTTCAAGAGACAAAGGTAAAATATCCCTTGAAGTCTGAAAGGATTCTTCAACTAAAGAATTGTGATTCATATCATATTTGTTGTTTTGCATCTCTGTATGAGTTTTCTAAATAAATGAAAAGACTTAATATCACAGATCAACTAAAACAAATGTACAATAACACTATCTTTACATATATTCTTTAACTTAATAAATAATAAAATTCAACTGAAATAAATTGCAAAATACAGAGAAAAAAAAGACCAAAATATCATAGAGAAAACAAACCTGGCTTTGTTGTTCAATTGCAGCAACTTTTTCAAGAAGTTTTACCATTTGCTCTTTCTTTGTCAATGCAATTTTTTTTTCAATATTCACTGCTTCCAACCTCCAATTAGTTAATTCATTTCTTTGATTGGAAGTAATTTGGAGCTAAAAAATTTTAAATATTTAAGTAAGATTGCCTAAGCATTTTTTTAATTTTCAAAAATCATTGTTTCAAGAAGCTACAAACCATATTTCTTTCATTTATAGATGGTAAATAATTGCTTGTAAAAAGAGAAATGCAGGTAGTTTAAGCTCTTCAATAACACTAGTTAAGCAAACTAGCTTTTTTCTATTATGAATATAGAAAGATGCTACATAACTAACCCCATAAATAGATTTTAGACATGGAATCATTAAAATATATATAGGCATCAATCTAACTTTACATATCAGGATAAAATTTTGCAACCAAGAAGTAGGTAAACTTTTTCTAAAATGGTCACTTAAACTGTTTTTTTTATGTTTTAATCAAGTAGCTTTCTTTATGGAAAACAAATTAACAGCTTAAGGAGATCATATTAAAAAAAATTTTTAAAACTTCAGGTATATAAATATTATATTTTAAAATTTATACAATGTTAAGCAAAGGAATAACATATCAATATAAAATGAAGTATTTTATATTAACCTTTAATTTCCATAAAATCCTCTTTACAAGTACAAATTTACGGAATTGTATGATAACTGTATGATAATCATAGAACAGTTTCTCCATTTGAAAAAGAACAGACACACACACACAAGAGAGAGAAAATCTTTACAAAAAGAGAGAGAGAAATAAGAAAGACAAATATTCAAGCTGATACTAATGTAGATCCACTAACAGTTAATTATCACCTACTTATAAATCTATTAAACAACAAACTCTATTTTTCTTAAAAGTAAGAACAATTAAGGTGCATAATTAGTGCAGCAGATTAGCATAACAATTGTGCAAGAGTGGATAAAATCATGAAACTTTTTTTAGATGTAGAAAATAAGTATCCAATACATTTAAGATATGGTGACATGTCCAGTTTTACCAAAAAGGTATGGTAAATGAGCTGGAGAAAGATAAAGAATAATTACGTCACTTTTCACGGAATACTTTTAGTAACAAAATTTTTAATAAAGTACCGTATAATTACCGCATAGTCTAAGTTTATCCAATCATATTGCACTTTTAAAAAAATGATTAAAAAAAAACGATTAAAAAACAAATCACATCACAAATAAAATATAAAAGTTTTAAAAAATAGATAAACAATATTTTTCAATTAAAAGTAAGTTTATAGTTATTTTTTATAATGTGTTGATATACACACACACACATATATCAACACATTTTATATATATGTATGTATATATATTATTCCTAGGCCTCTATACATATATATTAAGGCCAAGTGATATATTGTTGCACATCCTATTTCTACGAAGAATGAGGTTTTCGACAGACCTAATCTGATTGACTGGGCAAGGTGTATTTTCTGCCAAAGTACCTCTGCAAACAAGTTGATATGCCCTGCTAATTCTAAGCATTCGGATTGTTTGACAAAATACAAATTACTTGCCGAAATCTTACCACAATTTGTGCTAGCAGATTTGCTACCGCCTGGATTTTATATTCAGCGATTAGATGATGGCAGTGGCTTTGAAAGTACTTTGATTGCGAACAAAGCTAAGAGGCATAAACCCTGCAGAATGTTTTACTATTCCACTGAACTCAATTGAGCAGCTAAACATCTTTGTTGCGCATCCCTAGCTGCAGAGGGTGAATCCTTATTAAATGAAGCCCAGGCACTTAATGTTGAGCACAATTCATTCAGGCAATCAATGTCAAGTGATATAAGAAAATCAAATTTGGTTTACACACAACTGGTTTTTTTTATTTGTGATACCAGTGAGTCAAAAGACTAATTGCATAGTGTCTGTACCACAGATCTGGATATTAAAGTCCGCGAGTGTGCTATTACCTTGGGTGATTCTTCATTGTTGACCAAGTTGGCCGACACAAATTTAATTGCTCAAGAGGCTAAGTATCACACTAAGTGTCTCAATGACCTGTTAAAAAAAAAAACATGCTTTTGATAGATGCATGCGTGCTAAAACGCAGCAAGTAGAAGATGAAGTTGACTGTGAACATGGTATTGTTTTTGCTCAGTTGATCATTTAAATTGAAGAAACAAGGTCAGAGAATGGTATCACACCCATTTCAGACTAGCTGATCTAGCTAGACTATATGCTGATTGCTTGTCCCAACTAAATGAAAATAGGCTACATACACCAACTTAGCGTATGTATAGCACACGTTTGAAAGAAAAACTACAAGCCCATTTTCCTAACATGCATGCACAACAGGAAGGTTGAGATGTTTTACTTATTTTTAATTGTGACATTGGTCCAGCACTTCTTAAAGCCTGTCAATATGACTGTGATAATGATGCAGTGTATTTGCCAAGGGCTGCGCAGATTATACGCATCCAGTATGGATGACGCCTCCTGAAGCTGATAAATGCTGTCCTGAGTTAATTCAGTGTGGATGTAAGACAGGTTGTACAACACGCCACTGTAAATATGTTCGTAACAGCTTAAAATGTACTGCTCTTTGCAGTTGTCAAGGAGAGTGTACCATGGATTGAAATGTAACAATGTATAGATTAATATTAACTAATATGCTTAATAAAAGTTGTTTTGGCTTCTTAGCTGCTTTAAACTTTTTTATTGAGTAACAAGTTTTTTAGAAATATTTAATAAAAAAATTTAAAAATTTAAAAGAGGGGGGGGGGGGAGGGGAGGGGGAGGGGGAGGGGTTTCTTGGGCAAGAGGGCTGTGCTCAAAACCCTTTTCCACTCATTGGCGCATATGTGATCAATATATACTTCGAATGATCTACTACCCCTTAAATTTTGGCCAAGATTAGTTAAACGGATTAAAATTTAATAAGGTTTTTATAAATCTTTATTAAATTCAAGACAGTTCTGGTCATGCTATGCTTTGCCACCATATCTTAAAATGATCAGCATAATTTTCTGAGTTTTTGGTGAAAATTTCATGCTTTTATCCACTTTTGCACAATTTTAGTTATTTTTAATGCCAATCTGCTGCACTAAATGTATTTCAACTAAGAACATGATTTCTTAAATAATTCCTAGTAGCAGCGAGACTTATCCAAAAATCTTTATTATTCATTTGTGCTCTATATAACATTTTAATATCATCTTTAAGCTGACAGTTTTAATTAGGTCAGCACTATTTTCAAAAATAATATTAAATCTAAGAAATAAAACTAAGCTGTTTTCGTTCATGCAGGCTGCTAAGCGTTAGTGCTTTCTTATTTCTCTGAGTATGATCCATTTACTTTAAAAATTATTTCTATACAAAATATTATTTTAGAGAGTGTTTTGGTCTGCATTTTCAAGTCTGATTGCAGCCTAGGTAATATGCAGCATGATAAAATTAATATTTACTTCATAATTACAGGATATCAAAACTAAACTTGACTCCATCAAAACCAATTCATTAAATTGCAGTAAATTAGTGCTTTTTTAAAGGTAAGAAAGGTAAACCTCACTTCTTTTAGAAAGAATTTTCTAAATATTGGAAATATATAACTCTATTTATGCAAGTAAATAAATTATTTAGCTATTGCTTACTTGTTACTAGTTTTTGGTTTGTTTTGACAAGTATATATTTTTATACTTGTATAATTTTAACTTATCTTTTACAGGTAGATTTGAGGATTTTTAATAATACCTGTTAAGTAAAAGGAAATTTATTAGTTAGAAACCACTTAAAAAAGAAGTATTTTTCATATAAATATATACAATTTTTCAACTTTGCCAAAAAAAGTAATTTACCACTATCTCGATCATTATCTTCCTCTTAATCTCTATCAGTTACTTTTTCTTCTAAATAATTTTGACTATTTTTTATTTTATTCAATTAAATGTACAACTAAATAACTTCTCACCAGTTTTCCTTTCATTAGACCAAACGAACAAACATGTGTTAAGTTTGAATCTTGATTCAGCATATGAAAATTTTCCATCATCGCTAATCTAAAAATGTAAGTTTATGAATAAATAGTGGATGACTAATCAAATCATCAATCTACTAACATAGGCTGAAAACAAGACAGAATAAAAAAAAGAAATCAGCACAATAAATCTTCAGGTTTTTTTATAACACACACATAGAAGAACGTATCAACCTTTCTTAGAAAACAACAGAATAGACCATGAGCTTTTGTATAGTCAATTACGGCGCCAAAACGTCTCTGAATTATAACAAACGCATGATGTCATAACAATTTTTTTTTTATACTAAAATAAAATTAAAAAAATAAAATAAAATAAAATAAAATAACAAAGAAAAAAAAAAACGAAAAAAAACAGGAAGTTAAAATTTATTCTTTCAATATAAAAAAGTACCATAATTTCTAAAGCGGCTCCCGGTACTTTAAAATCACATAAACATTGGAGCTGTTATAACAAATAAAATGGCAGTTTTTGTTTATGTTTAATAGACGGAATCCCAAGTGCTAATAAATTACCTTCAAAGATGCCTTTGTTTGGAAAATCAAGTTTTAAAGCAAGTAAAAGAGTTCCAAAAAGAAGAGCTGATGCTGGCTCTGCTAATCCTGCTCAGTTGACGGATAAAGAGTCATTAGACCCCAACCTTGATTTTTCACAGGTTCCTTTGCAACTGTCTCTTGGTGGCCAAAAAATGATTTTCCAAAACGGATCTTGGATATCTCATGAAAGTACGTTTAATAAATAATGAGAATTTTTTGATCCGTCTACATTCTTCCCCTTTTCTAAAAAATTAAAACTCAGCTTAAGTAGATGTAGAATATGTGTTTGTCTAATATCCAGACATTATGCAGGGATTATGACAAAACAAATCTTAACTTTATATTCAAAATACTTTTATATTAAATCCAATTAAAAAACGCAGCATTTTATATTAATTTTATATTAATGTTTTTTTCTAGTATGGATATTGTAGACAAAATAAAACTAATAGTAAAGGGAATTAATAAAACATGTTGTCTTTACAGATTTTTAATTAACAACTACGGAGGTATTATTGGGTTTACAGAAAAGTTATTTAAAGATTAATTTTAATAAGCAAACTTTTAAAATACTCATAAAAAAAGGCTTAATTTTTAAGAAAAGTTTAAAATTTTATTAACTTGATTAAGTTCTTAAAAAAAGTTACTCTATTCCAAAAAAAAAAATATGTGTGTGTGTGTGTGTGTGTGTGTGTGTGTGTGTGTGTGTGTGTGTGTGTGTGTGTATTTATGCATATACACACACATATATACAATGCATTAGATTTAGGTTTTAGAAGGTTGAAGAAGCCTGTTTAATGAATGATTTTTCAAAAAACTGGCTAATTAAGACAAAAAAATTTTGGGTACCAGAACTTCCAAGAATTTGGCATATCTCATTTCACAGTAGATATAATGTTTGCAGAAGAAAACTGTTGAATTACATCTTCTGTCAATTATTTTCAGTGGTTGCTTGTCTTATACAGAATAGAATCAGTAACTTCCTTTTCTATTTCTTTTTAGTCAATCATGTTATTAATGATTTCTAGGTCATTCACAAGGGCATTAGTACCAATGTTAGCTTTTGTCCAAACTAATGTGTGGAAAAGAGAAAGAAGTTAACTTTCAAAAGTTTGATTGAATGATGAAAACATAAACTTCTTAAAGTATTTATTTAGAAAACATACACATTTTTCCTGTATAAACACTACATGCCATCCATTGAAAATGATAAATAGCTCCTTTTTTAAGAACGTTTACAAATCTAGTGAAGTTTATTTAAAAATGACCGTGTTTTTGGCACATTCACAATAGTGGTCTTTTGGAAATATTACAGTATCAATGTTGACCTGGAAAATCAAAGTCATCAAAATTCTCACCAGTTTTTTTTACCGCAGATAACCCTAGTTTCCTAATTATTAGATAGTTTCAGCTTGTCTACTGTAGAAATAATTTTCTAGCATTGCATAATTCTTTGGAGAGGTGCAGACTAAAAAATTTTGTTCCTTGATCTATTCATGGTTTAGAATTCAAAATTTAGATATTGGGTCACCAGATACCATCTATGAATTACCATCAAATCCTGTATTAAACCAAGATCCACTTCTGTAGCAACAGTATTTTCTTCAATATTCTGTTCTTTATTATTAGCTGTATTCAAGCATTCATCATCCTGATAAACTTCTCTACCTTTTTCCTCTACTCTTTATCTTTTTACTTAGCATGATTTTCTGATTGTATCTTGCTTTTTGGAGTTTTGCTAAAAAATAACTCAGTATTGAAAAACTAAAACCTTAGTTAACTAACTTCACAAATGGCATAAATATTCATGGTTGTTGTTTTTTGTCTCTCTCTCTTTTTTTTTTTTTTTTTTTTTTTTTTTATCTAAATACTAAATGCAGAATCATCATCTTTCTTTTGAGCTGACAGAAGTCTGGAATGTGTGATTTCATAGATGGTATCTGGTGACCCAATATCTAAATTTTGTCTTGTGTTGGTTTTGATTTGTGCCATGATCCAGAAAGTTAAAACTGTTGATAACAATGTAACACTGGGGAATAATTTAAAACTTTTTTTCTGTTTTTCTTTTTTTTGATTTTTATGTTGATTTTTACTCAAACTGGCATGCTCATTCCAAATTTGCCATCAGTTTTATTTTTCAGAAGTCATGTTTTTTCTGCACAGCTTACTCTACAGATGAGAAAAATTCCATTTTTTAGCTGTAGTAAAGCTTTGTTTACATTGATTTTGATTGATAATTACACTTGAAAGTGTGGTGAGCGGTATTTATAGCTTTAAATAGGTCAGTGTAATCAATATATTCAAGTTATATTTCACTGCATGCTGTTTTCAGTTTTCTAAGCTTATAACTATTTCATCTTTGTGTTTTACTTACATAACTAAAGTATAGGTATATAATAGGTATATAAATATATCACTTGTTTCATATAATGTCAGTCCTTTTGCTATATTTGTGGTTGTTTTACAATTCCAAGGCAGAGAACAAACAGTACATTTGTCAAACAAGCATGTTTTGCAATTTTTAAAACTTGGTGATCAAGACAAGTTATTGGGCCCTCACAAACTATGCAAACAATGTGTTGAGAGTGTATGCCTGTGGTATCATACTTTCAAACCTGAGAAAGTGCATTTCTGCAGTACTTTGAAATTAACAGCAGCTTTGTGTTTTGCAGTAACATTCCTGATTTGTTGAGGGAAGTAGGGCTTTTAATCCTCAATCCAGATGAATGGAAATTGTTTATTGATAGCTCGAACCAGAGCTTGAAGTGTATCCTTCTACACAATAGCAATTTATATGGTGCAGTTCCTATTGGGCATTTCTTCATTCTTCATGAAGGTAATGGAGATATTGCAATACAACAAACACAACTGAATCATCTGTGTTGATTTTAAAATAGTGTACTTCCTTCTTGGTCAGAACATGGGAACACAAAGTATACCTGCTTTCGCTGTATGTGAGACAGCAGAGCTCCAAAGAAGCATTTGATAGAGACAAATTGGCCTCCAAGATCAGATCTTAAACCTGGAGATCCCAAAACTCTGCATTAGCCACTTGTTGATAAGAAGAAAATATTATTTCCACCTTTGTACATAAACTAGGTTTCATGAAGCAATTTGTAAAAGCATTGCATACTAATGGTAACTGTTTAAGGTATATCATCTTGCAATTTCCTGGACTTTCAATTGCAAAAGTCAGAGCTGGTGTGTCTGATGGGCCATAAATTTTGCAGCTTATCAAAGATAAACAGTTCACTGAGACCTTGAGAAGAATGTTTGGTTATCATTCAACATGCTGTCAAGAACTTTCTTGGTAATACATGTGCAAATAATTATGCAGATATTGTTCAGCAACTGCTAGAGAGCTGAAAGTACTTGGTTGTGATAAGATGTTAAATAAAAGACTTTAATGGGAAAAAATTGCACAGAGAAATTTATTAATGTACATGGTATATTGGATCTGAACTCAATCTACTTGTACTATATTCCCTACAAGGTTTCTGTGGAGGAAACAGCCATATTGTTTAATATATACAGTAAAGTGGTAAGTAGTTCGGTATGTATGTATATATGTATGTATGTATGTATGTATGTATGTATGTATGTATGTATGTATGTATGTATGTATGTATGTATGTATGTATGTATGTATGTATGTATGTATGTATGTATGTATGTATGTATGTATGCATGCATGCATACACAAGTTTAAATTTTATGCAAACAAGAACTCAGCCTCAATTTTTATGTAAATAATGTTATATGATAAAAAAGCTTAAAGGGGATAATTTAATTTTATTTGTCTTCTGTTTAAAAAATTTAATTTTGTTAAAAAATTTTATTTGGGAAATGCTCATTAAGCAATTATTTCTTAAAGTTTTGTTTTTTTTCTTAAAATAGCTGGCAGTCAATCTTCATTACAAGATATTGATGATATAACTGCACTGAAAGAAAAAAATTTAACTCTGGAGGAGGAAAACAATCTGCTGAAATACAAGATTGAGTTGCTTCTTGATATGGTAAATGTTTTATTATTTAACAGAGAATTTTTTGATATAAATATTTTTCCTATTAACTATGAGTAATGAGCTCTCAAGCGCATTGTAGCTTGAGGTATCGCAGCTACAATCTTGTTATCCTTTTAACTACATTTTATTTTGCATGCTTTCTATCTATTTTAGCTTGCTGTTAGCCAATCA
Source organism: Hydra viridissima (assembly GCF_058129835.1). Taxonomy (NCBI): domain Eukaryota; kingdom Metazoa; phylum Cnidaria; class Hydrozoa; order Anthoathecata; family Hydridae; genus Hydra; species Hydra viridissima. Next base: position 2,594,176 of record NW_028324306.1, read on the forward strand.
GATTTGTCTTGCATGGAGCAAGAAATCCGTTTATTAAAAAAAGAAATGGAAATTAAAAATTCAAGAATCTCCTAACAGTAATTTGAGCCTAGCATTTTTGGTGAAAAAAAAAAAAAAAAAGCCAAAAATAACCACTATTTTGGTGATAAAAACGTGGATTTGCATTTGATATTGTTAACTCGTAAAAATTGTTGTGCAGCTGTTAAAAGTGAATTTGTACTACTTATTTTTCCATTCACTCATTGCTGGATTTTTTTCATTTAAAAAATGAAGCATGTTAAAGCAAAGTGATGGTGCAGATGCAGTGGTACGTATCTCTAATCTCTATTTTATCTTTTTCCTACAAAACAAAAAAATATTTTTTCTAGCAAAACCACGTAAGGCTAAATAGAATTTAAATATACCATATCCATTCTTAATTTGTAACAAAAAAAGTTTGATTTTTATACATTTTTAGCTCACAGTTAAATCTTTGTGAGCTAGAGATACTTGTTTTTGCATTTGCAACATCGATGTCTTTCTATTTTGTTGATTTATGCCACTTTGCTTCATGTGATCTTATGACATTTAAAAATAGATTTTTAAATGTCATAAGATTTTAGACTAGTTTAATATAGGTAAAATTAAAAGCCAAGAGGTCACATAATGAAATCTCAAATGTAATTTTTTTGTGGTTTTTTCATGGCTCATGCAGTAAAAATACTTTTTAGTATTTAGTTGACATTTTAAACAAGAAAATCGGTTTTTGTGCTTAATCGTGTTTACTTTTAAAAACTTAGTTTACAAAGACATTTTTTTGAAACAAAGAATCTGTTGGGCTGTGAAGAGTATGATAAGGAAAGTATTACGCAGTGAACAGTGAGTTATCGTGCAAATCTGGCAAAATATTTGGAGTAGTGTCTTCATTTCCAAAAAACAAAAAAAGAGATTGGATACCCAAGAATTCTTCTGTGATTTTATAAAGCATTTTAAATATAATTATTTTAAAAAAGTGATACCAATCAATGTTTTCTACTAAGTAGTAGACACTAGATAATCGGTCTCGAGTCTCGATTTCTCGTCTGGTATCGGTGCGATACCATACAGTATCGGTATCGAAATCACGCGATACTGGTATCGAAAGTATCGTTAATGTTGGTGCCGTTTGGTATCGCTTGGTCTCGATGCGATACTTTACAGTATCGACTTCGAGATCACGCGATATTGGTATCGAAAGTATCGGTTATGTTGGTATCGTTTGGTCTCGGTGCGATACCTTACGGTATCGATATCGATATAGTATCAAAAGTTGGTATTGTTTGGTGCCGATAGTATCATTTGCTATTGCAACTCGAGTCATCATGAGAACTTCCATGTTATTTTTATAAACGATTTGTAATTTGAAATAGTAAATTCATATAATTAATGAGATATATATGGCTCATTTATTACAAAAAAAAAGTTCTCTAAGCTGGTTGTATGACATGTTTATCATTTAATTTCTCATCTGGTATCTTTGTTTTAATTTAAATAATTGTGTGGTACCACTTCTGTATTTTAATTTCTCATCTGTTATCCTTATTACAATTTCATCTACCGTGATTAAAAGGAAAGAAAAGATTTTTTCAACATTTATCTCTATATTAAATTTTTACAAATTATTAAATTATGTTAAACAGTGTGTAATGGCGGACAAAAAGGTAAGGGAGGGGGGTGGTATTCGGGGTAACTACCCCCTTCCCCTACCTAAGAAACGTCAAACTTCAAAATATTATTAATAAAATTAAAAAAATAAGAAAAAATAAAAAAAATTTATATAACCATTCAATATATTTAATATTACTAACTATCTTATAACCTTTCTAAAATCATTCTAAATATTAAATGAAACAGTTGTTTTATTTTGAAAAAACGCAAACCTTATTTTTTATATTTTTTTTGGTCCGACAACCCCCCTAGAAGAATGAGCTGGATCAGTCCCTGCAATGTGTAATTTTCCATGTCGTTATTCCATTCAAGCGAAAATTTTCCGTGCGGATATAATCTCTAAGGGAATAGTTTTGCAATCATTAAAGAGTGTTTTTCATATAATTCTCCAAAGAAAATTGCTTGTGATGCAATGGTTAATGATTATTCTAAACGAGTATTAGAAATGGTTGTTCAAAGGGAATTAATTTCGTAACAGTCACTACGGTTATTTTGATTTAGTTAATTGTGTGATATCGCATTCATATTTTAATTTCTCTTTTGGCATTGTTACTTTAACTAAATCTCTCGTGGTATCGTAATTCTCGCTTTGTTCTGTGTTCAACATTCAACAACTAAACTTTAGTTTTAATGTTAAAGAAAACTAATCTTCACTCGTTATGCCTTTTACAGCATCTTTAATCTGGGATTATTTCAAGAAAAATATAGGTAAGCACTACTTACTAAGTATTTTTTATACTTTATTCTCAAAAGTTAATTGCCGGCAATGTCGGGAAATAGTTCTAAAATATATTACCGGCAGAATTATTGTTACATTTAGCAACTTAACTTTTTGCGTGACCAAGCGGCCCCAAGTAAGTTCGAAGCGTCCCTGCTCTGTTGTTTTTAATAAAAATAAAATAAAATGATAATAAAAAAGTAAAACTATTCTATTTGTTATTAAACTGTATTTTACATTTTCAGGAGAATCTGCTTTGTGTAAAACTTGTGGAAATAAGCTTGCAACAAATCAAGCCAATACTACTGGCTTGCGAAAGCATATTCAAACACAACATAAGAAGTTATTCATCGAACTTTAAAAAAAAGAAGACGAGCGGAGATCACAAGTAGATGAAGAACTAAACGTAATCGATGCAGGTGCTTCTGGATCCGCAAAAGATGTAGCCTTCAAAACTCTCACTCTCCCGAAGAAGGCGGTTACAAAAAAGTGGCCACTTCAAGATCGGCGTCAATTAGTAGTTGATCATGACATCATTACTTTGATTTCTACTGAGTGCTTGCCGTTCAGTTTTGCTGATTCTGAAAATTTTAAGAGGTTTATGAACAAAATATTACCAAATGCCACAATAAAACATTCAACGACTTTCTCAAAAAATAAACTCCCTCAGCTTTACCATACACTGAAGGTAGTAATGCATAAAGTTATGGAAAAAGAGCTCATAGATCTTAATCAGGTTGCTATAACCACCGACCACTGGGCATCAAGAGCAAATGATTCATACATGTCCGTGACATTACATTATATCTCGCCAAACTTTGCACTAAAGAAATTTACATTAGAAGTGTGCCTATTCAAAGAGCGACACACTGGTATCAACATTGCAAAAGCACTTGATAACACACTCTCATACCCTGAATCATTAAAAAAAATACCCAATAAACTGTGTGTTATTGATCAGGCATCAAATATGGCATGTGCTCTAAACAACAGTGTGTCTTTAATAACTAAAGAAGAAGGTTCTGTTACATGCAGTGATCACAAACTCAACACTGCACTTCAAAGAACAGTTGAGGGTACCCCGGAACTGAAAGATGCTTTTCTTAAAGCCAGCTCACTACCAGGCTTCATAAATCGACAGCCTTCAGTGCTTCGTTGAAAGATGCTTGTTCTAGGTTAGATGTGAGTTATCTTAAAATACCCTCCACAGTAACCACGAGATGGAACAGCCATTACGATATGCTGCATGTCATGCTTCGACTGAAGGTTCCACTCATATACTTAGGCGATACAGAAGGTGATGATTGGAAGAAAACCGTACCTACAGATGAACAGTTCCTACTCTTTGAAGCTATTGTTCCAGTGCTTAAATCTGTTAAAGAATTATCAGTTTTTTTATCTTCTGACACAGAGATCCGAATTGACATGTCACTGTGGAAAGTAACAGCACTCATCAACTTCATCGAGAAAGAAAAAAATAATTGTTACTCATGGAAACAACAAGTTAGTAGAAAAATTCTTGGAGGACTTATTATCAGAACTAAATAAGAGATTCCCAGACAAAGGCCGTAAATTACCCGCATTTGCACTAGGACATTACCTTCATCCATTTTTTCGTGGACATCTTCTTGGTGTTGACGATGAAAATATTCAAAAACTGGTTGAAAACCATCCCACAACTAAAGAATACTTTGAGAACTCTTCATTGTCTGTCTCAAGCTCCAGTAATAACAACGGTAGTAACGATTCCGTTGCTGATAATGCACAAGGTTGGGAGGAAAATGAGTACAATATTATTTTAGCAAAGTATAATGAAGATACTAATTCACATCATATACACGAGAACCCTCCTATTAAACTTGAAATTGAAAAATACCAAAAAACAATAAGATCCAAAAATGCAGGAAAAACTGACACCTTAGCATGGTGGAAGCAGCATGCAGCGGAATTTCCTATCCTTTCGGGTGTTGTAAGATCTTGGTTAGCAACTCCACCAACCTCTGCATCATCTGAAAGAGCATTTTCTGCTTCTGGCCTTGTCATCACTGATCGTAGATACAATCTCGATAGTGACAAGGCAGATAAGCTTGTATTTATAATGCAGAACTATTCCGCTCTTGAAAATTACATTAAAAAATGGCCCATCCAACAAGAAAATGAAAGTGATATTGAACATGAATTGTTCTTGTATTTTGTTTATAAAAAATTCAATAAGTCACATTTTAATTTTTTGTTTTTTTGTTTTATTGAGAATCTCGAGTCGAGACCATGCGATACTATACGATTCTTTTTATTATCGGTATCGTTTGGTATCGAACCGATACTGATAGTATCGACATTAGTATATAAGCGATACCACGCGATACGAGACCATTCTTCTCGGTATCGACTTATACGATACCGATTATCTAGTGTCTGCTAAGTAGAACTCGAAATTTTCATCATTTAAATTCACCTATTTCTGCCTTGAAAATCAATCAAAGCAGTATTTCAGCCAGGCTAATTCAGGCAGTATTTATCGAATGGCTGAGTTATAAGCTTTAACGAAATTAGTGAAAATTTAACTCTGGATGATTTTTATCTCCTGAAGTATGATGATTATGTAGTTCCATTTATTCAGCAATTTAAGATGTTATGTTACAATTCGATGAATTACTATACACTTTAAGAATTCTCTTTACCAACAATATCGTTACTAAAAGCGATAGACTATAGAAATGTTGATGCTTTAAGTTGTTCAAAGCGTTTGAATATGGAACAAGAAATGTGAGGACATTTGCTTGATTTTTGGGAGACATACTTTTTTACTTGCAGAAATGTGAAGAGTATAATAGTGGAGAGATGATTAGCAACGATAGTTAGCTGTATGGGAAATGAATTTATTGGCCAATTCTGTAGAAATGTTTTGTACTAAAATAATGAATTCACTGAATTCTATTTAAAAAATAGAAAACTATGATCTAATTAAACAACGGAAAAATCATTCAAAAAAAAAAAAATCAGAAACGACACGTGCGCGCGCACACACGCACACGCACACGCACAAACAAACACTACGGGAAAAACAAGCAAAAATAACAATAACCATCTTAAAGTAAATTTTTTTTCTTTTTATTTTCTGTTCATTAGAATTTTTGTACATTTTGATAATAGTTTCTATAGATCACGATCGATATATGATGGCAAATTGTTTGCATTGAATAATATCAAAGCTTTTTTTAACTCTGAATTCATTTCTAAAATTATTTAGTACCTTTGCTGATTTTAAACAGGTTGCTGTCGCTTTTGGTTTGAGGCATTTTTTTGCATTTGCATTTTTTGCAACTGCATTTTTTTGCAGTTGCATCAAATGTTTTAGAAAGATCAACAAATTCTCAAAAACTCTCTCTTTAGATCTTTTGATTTTCTAAAGTATCCGAATTGTTTGTAACAATTAAAGTTGTTCGCAAAATTTATATATTCTATTGTATATCATTTGCTATAATATTTTTAAGAAAATGGCTATTGCATGTTATGAAATATGGGCCTAATTTCCAACTTCTGTTGCATTTTCAGAGTTTAACATTGATATAACTTTAGCTTCACTAAGATTTTCCAGACAAATGTCTTCCTTCAGGGAGCGCTAACAAATCTTTAAGCAAGGCAGTTTTAATTCAGTCTACAATTTTGCAATTTGTCTATATTTCAGAAACTTTGTTTCTGCTCAGAGTTTGAAAAGCGTCCTTTCTAATTCACCTGATGTTAGGTCTTCATTCTAGCTTTTTGATATTTGTTAAAGGATTTCTTTATATTTGGGACTTTTACATTGATGTTATATTTAGTCCTGTATTTTCAAAAACGAATCAATGTTTTTCCAGTTATCTTTTTGATAATTGAATGGTCCAGGGGGGAAGGGGGGAAACGATGAGATAACCAACAATCTCATTTTGAGATATGAGCAAATGAAACTTTCACAACTGATAAAGACGGGATGGGATGGGCAATTTTAAAGCGCATTTTTCGTAGGATTGCCATTGTTTTTTTTCCTTTTGCGATAGAACATTCTGAAAGGCGACAAAAAATGCTGCTAAATGGCACTAGCACAATTTTTTCAGGCAAATTTGGAATCTCATCGTTTTTCCCCTGGAGATAATATTACATTTATAAAAAAAATTTCGTTAAAAAATTATTTGAATTACTTTAACATGTGATACTTTACCATATAGATAGGGACCTTATTACTTTAATTGTAATAAGGTCCCTATCTATATAAATGCATGTTCTATGGATTAAAGACAAGCTGAATTAAAAAAACCCTGCGACTTAAAATCAATCTTATTTCCAAGTTTAACCACGTCGACAAAAAGTTACCACACCTAAAACAAGTGGAGCATTCAGAAATTGACGTTTAATGTAATACCGGATCGCGACCTCGTATTTGTTGACATTTAAAGCTTGTCAACAAAACAGAAATTGCTCGAAAAAAAGTTTTCATAAGCTTTGCATACATACAATTTCTAAGGTTTAGACTTTTTTTTTTTTGTTCAATAAAATCTGAACAAATATTTTGAGTCCTTGTTTATCAACAATTATTTGGCAAATATTCTACTGAGCTTAAAAACTCACGACCTTGGTCATTGATTTGTATTTTAAAACAATCATGTCTGCAAATAACTTTACAAAAAAAGGCTGCTACTAATACTGCTATTTTGCTTCTTAGAGGTTCAGCTTCAATCCATACAAATCCTTCAAATCACATACTTGAACCTATTTGATTCAGGTAGTTAAATTGCATTCATTTTAACATGATTTACAACTTAAAACGTTTTAAGGCACGAGACACTTCAAGATTTCTCTTAAAGGTTTTTCGACATCGTTTAATTTGATTTACATTTTTGGTGATATCCTTCACTATTCAATGCCAAAAAAATGTAAAAAATTTATTATCCATTAATTTCCAAGCGGTTGACTTACTAACTTTCTCGATTTGTAATCAACTTTTTTTTGCTATTAGTGAATGCAAATTTGCATTATGCAAATTAATAATGCAAATTCGCAATAATCTGATGTTTTTTCAAAGAGAAACCTTGTTTGAAAGAGGTTTTTATTTATCATTTATGCAATTTACTCATTGACAGAAAATTTTAAAGATAGTTTTAAAAAACTTAGGCTTAGTTTTATAGTATAAAAGAAACATAAAAAAAAAAAACAAAAAAAAAACGTCAATGTAAAACCAATGTAAAGACATCAATGTAGATTATGATGTACTACCTCTGTTCCACAATAAGGAAATGCGGTAGTGATAAAGTCGGGAGTGACGAGAGCATCGGTGTTAATATATATGTGTGTGTGTCACACACATATATATTAAGGGAATAATAATGTCACACATATATATTGAGGGAATATTATTAACACACATATATATTAACACCGATGCTCTCGTCACTCCCGACTTGATCACTACCGCATTTCCTTATTCCACAATAGTTGTGACATTTGGTTGTATATAAAAAACATGTAAAATCAAGCAATAATTGACATCGTTTCGATTAATTTTTTTTATTACCATTTTTAAAAATAATAATTCATTAAATTATATATGAAAAAGAATAATCTTTATAGTTAAACATACATAGATGGATATATACATAGATGGATATATATATATATATATATATATATATATATATATATATATATATATATATATATATATATATATATATATATATCAAAATATTATATCAAAGTGTGTGTATGTGTGTTTACACACAAACACACACAATTGCATTATTTATAGCATTATTTTAAAAATATAAATTTCTAAAAGCCTATTTACTCCAGTTTTGAAATCATGAATCATCGAATCATGAAAATATCAAAAGAAATCTCTTGAAAACGAAAAGTTTTCTAGTCATCCTATTCTTCACGATCAAAGAGGAGTTCCTGAAGAAAAAGTCAAAGAACAATTTATCAATTAATGTCTAAGTTTTAAATTCGTCATAAAAACAAGATTCCTACAAACCTTCCTTATTAAAACGTGTTTCGCAGTACGGAACTAATGGTATTTGTTGTCTTGGCAGAACTTGAGTATAATCATACTGAAAAGAGCAAAAAATTAATTCATCATAGAAACTTATAAAATTATTGGAGTTGAAATAATAAGAAATCTACCGATTTATCGGAATCTTGAGAAGGATCCTCATGATTTCTAAAAAATGCAAATAAAATTGCGTTAACTTTTTAAGAACCTTGGTGATCTCTTTACAGTAGCATCACTCTAGTACATTTATCTAATTTCAAAATGGTAAACTATCGTTAACAAAATTAATACAATTGAACAGAATTAACAAATTCGAACAGATTTGTTAAAATATTTATTTATGTATTAATGTCGAAGCCAGGAGGAAGAAGAAGGGAGCATTGTGATTCTTGCCCCCAAAAAAAACAACAACAGGAGAAATCAAGATTTTCTGAAATTTTCAATCGCGAGTGAAATCTTTAACTCTGCGACGAGTCTTCAGTTGTCTATCCAAAGTCGTCATATAGTCAAAGAATTCCATCAAATATATATATATATATATATATATATATATATATATATATATATATATATATATATATATATATATATATATATATATATATATATATATATATATATATATATATATATATATATATATATATATATATATATATATATATATATATATATATATATATATATATATATATATATATATATATAAATATAAATAAGTTCATTATTAATTGTATAGTAGTAGCATTTATTTCAGCTATTTAATATTTAAAAAAACTTTTAAATATTGAATAGCTGTCTTAACTAAAAGAATAGACCTCCACGTCTAATATAGACGTGGAGGTCTATTCTTTTATATATATATATATTTGATGGAATTCTTTGACTAGATGACGACTTTGGATAGACAACTGAAGACTCGTCGGTGTTAGCTGCAAATTAATGGCTTCAATTGAACAACTAAAGAATGAACTTTGTTAATACAAGCAATTTTCGCTGTTTTTGTTCGATATAAATTTAAAATTGTCTTTGAATTTAATGGGAAAATTCATAATTGTTAGCGAATTGTTAGCAAAATAATCAGTTGATTTATAAACGGTTGGTAATTTAATTGAACAAGTGGTACAGGGTGGGGCAGAGGAACTTGCTTATTTGAATTAGCCTTCCTGAAGTGTGATTTGCTGCGATATCTGGGTTAATCAAGAGCGCAAACTGTAAAGTTTTGTTTATGTGATGAGCCGCATTAATTTATTTTCTTTTTTCTTTGAAGTAGTCATGGAATGGACGAACGTGGAACGTGCTTTTGCGATTGAAGCATATTTTTCCTGTGGTAAAACAATCATCGCCACACAGCGTGCATTTCGTCGGCACTTCAATGTTGCACCTCGTGGCTGTGTTCCAGGACGACAGTCAATCGTTTCGTGGGTAAAGAACTTCAAGGAATCTGGAGATGTGAAGAAGCCTGGTCTCCAAAGGACTGCAAGATCTCCGCAGAACATCGAAGCGGTGCGGCAATCCATCTTGAGGTCTCCCCGACGATCTGCCCGCAAGCATGCATCAGCTCTTGGGTTATCAGCTCGTTCTGTTAGACGGATCCTTCATGAGAAATTGAAGCTCCATCGCTACAAGATTGTTGTCGCCCAGCAGAACATGCGGTATTGGAGCGCTGAAAACCCACGAGATCTTCACCTACGACCTCTACACTCACAACGTGTGACTGTTTGGTGCGCAATATCTCGAGTTGGAATAATCGGTCCCTGGTTCTTCGAAGAAAATGAGAGGACAGTTTCGCTGACATCAGAGCGTTACGTGACGATGCTACAGGATTTCTTCCTGCAAAAACTGAACGAGATGAGCTTGGACGATGTTTGGTTCCAGCAAGATGGTGCAACTGCGAGAGCATCCATGGTTTTCTTGAACGAAGCCTTTCCTGGGCACGTGATCTCTTTGAGGGGCTATCTTCAGTGGCCAGCCAGGTCCCCTGATCTTGCGCCTTGCGATTATTTCTTGTGGGGACATCTGAAGTCCGTCGTGTACCATGACAGATCCAACAACCTGAACCATCTCAAGAATAACATTCGTGAAGCCGTCGCCAACATTACTATTGAGATGCTGGGAAGAGTCGACACCAATATCCGGACACGACTGACACAATAACGGACGTCATTTGCGTGATACCATCTTTAAAACTGGCAAATTGTAAAATTTACTTGTTCTTGATTATGCTATTCCAATATTCATTTGTATATATTCAATACTTTTGTTATAATATATGTTTCAAATAAGCAAGTTTCTCTGCCCCACCCTGTATATCGTAATCTACTCACAATTTTTGTAAAATCGTGTATTGGCTCTAAAAAATAAACTCGCCAATTATTTCCAGTTCCCTAGTTTTTAATAAAAATTCTTTATTATCTTTGTTCTCTGGTTTGAGGATAACGTCTTTGAGTCGCTAAGTTTGAAAACTGACTGCAACATTAAAAAGGTCGAATTCCACCAAGTAGGCACGTCTTGCTTTAATTTGTTAATTGAGCACTTAACTTCTGGATTGTATATTTTTATATTAACCCAACTAGCTGAGCTTACTAGATAATTTGATTCGAAATAACTGAGCAACTAGCTGAGCAGAAAGTTCAAATAGCTTATCTTTATAAGATAGAGTACTATAAAGATACCTCTTTACTAATTGGTCAACATCCTAACAAAATTAAGGATTGATAAAGTTAAATCAAGTGAAAAGATAGAATTAAAGATGTTAGGATGATTACACGACTAAATCTACTTTTAGTCGATTAATAGGAAACCCATAATCATTTAAATCGACTTTCTCGACTTTCGACTAGTCAACTTTTAGTCGATTTTGTTGAAATCGATAACAACACTAAATTATACTATATTCATATAAAATATTAAGTTTCATTTAATTTATCTTTGCAAAGGTTTGAAGTTGACTGAATTTCGCCGTTTCAAAATTTATTTGCAAGATTCAATTTTTACAAAAATATTGACATTTTACGCCGATATTTTTTTAGTTACGATTTTTTTTTCCTGGAGTCCCTTGTTTATAGGATTGACCCTGATTACGTCACTGTATTTAACTTTGTTTTTAAATTCTAATCTCATTTTAAGCATTAACTTTATTCTTAATTCTAATATGATTAATAATAACACATTAACCCAAATTAATTTTTTTTTAAAAATTTTTTTTACTTACTGCCTCTTTTTGTAAAATACTCGAATAACGAACCCAATAAGAGTAACAACAATCACCAAAACGATCGAAATTATTGCAATTAAAACATTAGCCGAGGGAGCTTAAAGAAAGATTAAAAAATAAAGGCAAGTAAACAAAATACCATTAAAAGATTCGAAACTACTTTTTTCTACACATAACACAGTGGGCCAGAGTCGCCTTATTATGGACAAAGTTAATAAAATTTCATAGTTAACTCTTACCAACTTTATCACCTTTTAACAGATAACAACTTTATCAGATTAATTTAACTACTACATATCTAGTAGATTAATAGGGAAACTTGAACTATACAGTAACAATGCATTTTGCATGGTTAGCAAGTAAAGTAAATTAGTTTTTAGCTAATCTAGCTGGTAGTTTATATGTTATGGATATATAACTAACCAAATTTAAAAATGTATTCAAAAAAATACATCTTTCTGCTAAATACGTGCAACAGAAACATTTTTAATTGCAAATCGTCATTTGGAGCATGGAGATGAACACCTTGTGATATTTTTGCATTAGAATTATTATTGATCTTCTCATGGTATTAATGATTGAGGATTCATGATACCAAACAATAAAAAAATCTACATAAAAAATCATGGTCAGTTACTGTACCATCTTGATGTAAAAGTGAAACTTTTTCTAAATAGCTGGGTTAAAAAAAGGTTTAGAAAAAGTTATTTAGCTAAATAGCTAAATAACTTTTTCTAAATAGCTAGCAAATCTCTGTTGCAAACCTCGGCTTTTTTTTTAATATAAAGTGTCATCCGAAAATAAAAAAAAAAAAAGTTGCTGTCAAAAATGATGTGCATGTTACTTCAAGACAGTTAACAATAAACAGCTTACCAATTAAATCAGTTTTGGAAAACAGGATTAATTGGTTGGACCTTTTATTGTTGAACTGACAGTTAGTTGTTGATAAGTTTAAATTTAACCGAACAAATCTTTTAGCTGAACCTATAAACTGGTGCAGCAACAATGGCATAATACATCTTTATTTGGGCTGATCATATGTAAAACTAGGCTAAAATACTTGATATAATTCTTACTTTGTATCTGTGCTAAAATTGCTTGAGAATGGAGCCAACATAGTGCTAAGTCCCATTCATAAACAATTTAAGATGGATGATCAGAAGCTTCTTTTAATTGCCTTTCAGGTGGTAAACATTAATACAGGTAGTAATAATTGTGAATGCTTCCAATTTATATCTACAACTTGCTTAAACAATGTTTATTTCCCCTAAATAGAAGTTAAACTAAAAATCGAACATTTTTAACTAAATAACTGATTAATAGCTGACCCACTGTGAAGTGCAGTGTTTAATTTATGTGTACAGTGGATGTAAGAATGAGATTTAAACTATAGAATTTAGATAAATTATCATTAAGTAACTAATTACAATTTAAATTTTCAAAGAAACAATGGTGCTCAATTGATTGTGAACAACCTTGACTAGTGCAAACCTCAACTTTGTATTTCTTTCCAAAAACATTCTCTTCATTGATTGAGTAACGTATTTCTGAAGTCACTGGTATTTCTTTTTTAATTACTGTGTGATCTGAATCCATGATGTTTAGTAAAAAATGGGTATAATTCTCTAATAAATCATCATTTCTTGGTTTCTATAAATTTAAAATTTGCAGGTTTAAAATAAACCAGAAAAAGTTCACCAAATAAAAAAGGTAATGTTTAAAAAGAAATGAAACAGGTCAGCACTCTTTATTTAATAGAAGTTTAAAAAATGTACCTCTTTACAAGTGTATGTAAAAGTAACCAAAAGTTCCAGCTAAAAAAACTGTTGAGCAGTATTAATTTAGTAAATGTAATGAATTAGATGATAGCTGTTATGGCTGCAACTTTTGGTTATTTTTACATATTTCTTTATACTGATTTTAAAAATGGCTTTAGAAGTTTTGTAGCACATCTGACTTTATACTGATTTCAAAAATGGCTTTAGAAGTTTTGTAGCACATCTAACTTTATACTGATTTCAAAAATGGCTTTAGAGGTTTTGTAGCACATCTAAAACTTTGATTAAATTTAGCTCCTATCACTAGGCAAGGTGTATGACAGCAATTTGTTGAATAACTTTTTAAAAAGGTTGCAAAACTTAGCTAATTCAGAGTTTTTTTTGTTTTTGTTTTTTTACACTTTGTTGATGCTGAACAATCTTTTAACAATAAAGCAAACAAAAAACGTTTTGACTTAAAAAGTCTGTGATTTACATGGGTTTGACCTGCAAGAGAAGTAATCAGAATATCTGGAGTGTCTAAAAATACAATTTATATGGTTAACATAATAGTACTAAAAGAGTACTATTATGTTAACCATATAAATGCAGGAGCCATCCCTTCACAGGTGTTTGGAGGGGATGTTAAAATGGGGGCGGTGTGAGTTGGGTAATGGATAGGAATATGTATGCAAGAAAATGAGATTCAAAAAAAAAAATTGGTGGAAGGAGAAAGTATTGTTAGTTTTAAATTAAAAAAAAAACAAAAAAAGAAAAGAAAAGAAAATCATAATAAATAATCAAATCTTGTTGTTAAAAAACTATTTTGATCAATAATGGCACAAGAACGTGGTAAGTTTGAAACTTGCATGTTAAAAAATTGATTTACACGTAAAAACTAAAATTTTACAAAAAATTTGATGTGACTTTCCTTTTTCCTCTTTTTTATCGTATACAAAAGAAAGCCTTAGCCTTACAAAAATAATTTAACTTTTTGTTTTAGGCCCAAAACGATCTTACAAGCCATATTCCCAACAGGATATGGATGAAGCATAGGATAAAATAGAAAAGACTATGACAATATATGCAGCATCTAAATTTTATAAAATAGCTAAGACAACCCTTGTTCAATGAATAAAAGGTCGAGCAAAGAGTTAAAATAGGGCATCCAACAATTTTTGATAAAACCGTAGAGGTTATAATTTAAAATTGGCTAATTGATATGGCCAATTTTGGTATGCCAGTCACAAAGAAACTTCTTCTTAAGGGTGTATCTATTTTAGCACATAAAATGAATCTCGACCAAAAAGTAATTGGCACTCATTAGGCACGCAATTTTTTCAAGAGGTATTCAACACTTTCGAAAGGCTCAGACACTTCCAAAACACAGAACACTTGTTTCCAAACAAGGTATTAAAAAGTGGTTCCAAAAAATAACAGAATATATATGGATAAAAATGATTTATTGTCTGTGTTTGAGGATCCTAATCGAATTTGGAACCTTGATGAGCCATCTTTTGATCTGTGTCCATCTATTAAAAATGCAGTTGTACAAAAAAACAAACAATTGTATAATATCACTGCAAATAGTAATAAAGAAAGTTTCTTTGTTATGATAACAGTAAATGCAAGTAATTTATTTGCACCACCTTTGGTTTTGTATCCATATGAATGGTGAATTCCACCAGAAATTGCAGCTGACTTTCCTAAATCAGCCAAAGGTTACCAGATGTCCCAAACATTTTACAATTACATATCTGGACCTTTCATTGAATTTTTAAGGAAAAATAATGTCCTATTGCCAATAATTCTTTTTTTAGATGGCCACAAATTACATTTAAACTTAGATTTGGGACAATTTTGCAGAGAAAATGGTATTCTAATCATTTGTTTGCCACCTAATTGCACCCATTTTGCACAATCATTGGACCGAGTTTACTTTCATATTGTAAAAGATGTTTGGACCAACATAGTTACAGAATGGAGAATGCAAAACCTTGGAGTTGCTCTACCAAAAAGGATATTTACGCCCCTGCTCCAGACTGCAATTGCAAAAACACAGGAAAATCCAACTCTAATACCAAATAGATTAAAATGCTGCAGTTTATGTCCTTTTTTATTAGAAAATTTAGATCTTCCAAAAGTCTCATTAAGTGTACAAGAATTCAAAGGAATTCCAAAGAATCCGCTAAAATTCCGGTTATAGCTGAACTGTTAAGTCCAATTGATAAGACCAAAAATGATTTAGAAACTGATATGACACATGATCAATTAAAATCTTTTAGAGACCATAGTAATCTTATGTATTGGACAGGTGCAATAGAACAAGAAGCCTTATTTTATTAATGGCAGAAGAAAATGGACAAAATAGAGGGTGTGGACCCCAAAACTCGAGAAAAGAACATGCTTCTAGAAACGCCATTAGAAGAAATTCCAGTAAGTAATGAACTTAACACAACCAGAATCAAAAATTGAAATTAATGAGACAGCTTTAGCACCAGTTCAAGAACCTTTGCAAGCAAATGACAATATCTGCGAGTCAATATTTGTTAATCCAGAAGAATTTCAGAGTAAAAAAGTATGAAAACAAGTAACAAAAGTTTTATCAGTACATTTGACGAATATATTGCTAGTTTAGAGGAGAAAAAGAGAGCTAAAGAAGAATTAGAAAGACAGAGAATTGAAAAAAAGCAAGAAAGAAAGAGAAAAAAAGCAAGAAAGAAAGAGAAAAAAAGCTGAAAAAGAGTCAGAGAAACAAGAAAGAAAGCGAATTCGGCTAGAAAATTTAAAAGAAAAACAAGAAAAAGCAGCTAAAAAGTCTAAAACTAAGTAAAATTATACGTAGAATAATGGAAAGGAATTTTTAATTTTATATTATGTGTAGAATTAACAAATCTATGTAAGAAAAGTAATGTCTTTAGTGTATTAGTCATTTTAATATTCAAGAAATATATAATGCTAAACATTAGGACTTTCTTATAAATTGAGATATTAAAAACTAGGACTTTCTTACGTCACACCACAGTATCTATTTTCATATATATACACATTGAAGATTAATTTCTACCTTTTATATATACAATTTTTGTTGGAAAAATATTGTGCTTGTGTTATGTGCTAAATGTTACTGTCAAAAAAAAAAAAAAAATTCATTAAATGTTTTCAAATTACTATAGCTACTATTCTATTGAGAATCGATCATACTACCCAGTTCATTCCACTAAAATTATGATTATGTTAAATTCATTAATCATTGATTGGTCTGAGCTGTCATTATTTTCCCTTGATATTGAAATTGGGTATCATAAAAAAATGTTGTAAAAGGGATGAAATATTACGGAACAGGGCTTTAATGTCTTTGCCAAAAGCTTCCCTAAATTCTAAGCACATATTTGAAATCAGTCTGAAAAAAACAATAAAAGATTAAGTCATTCAATTAAAGGAGGGCAAATATATATATTGTAATGGTCCACAAAAACATAGTAACAAATTTTAGTTGCCCACAAGGTTATTTTTGTTCTTTGTTAAGATTATAATGATTTATTTGTTTTTTAAAAACCATTTAAAATATTTTTACATTTAAACTATTATGCAAAATAATAATGAAAACAAATAATATTTAGAGGTCAACCCATTTGACTGTTTATTGATTTAAAACATAAGATTAAAATTATAAATTAAATTAAAGTTAAAAAACTAAATTAGATTAAAATTAAAAATTCTGACTAAAAATTACAAACTAAATGAGAATTAAGTTTTAAATAAAAAAATTTTTTAAATAGTTTTTAGATAAATTGTTCTGCAGTGAGTCATCTACAACAAAAAATGTCTATGATAGAGTTGGAAAATTCTTGTAATGGTTTGCAACCAATCGAAAAATTAACTATTTTTGCACCTCATCCTTTGTCAATGTGTAGTTGTAATTGTCAATAAGACTGATTCTCCTTTACAACTGTCATGTGCAGCCAGTTTATAAAACTTCCTGAAAGCAGGATCAAAAGCCTACTGTCCTGGTGGTTTCTAAAGGAATGTCTGAAACTTTTCTTTGACCTTTTCCATATGGACATCAAAGAAAGATACTGTTCTTCCTGTCACCAGATCCTCCACTTTCAACTATTCAGATCCACTTGTAAACATTTAGCACTGAGGGGTGTCTGCAAAAGATGGTTGATGTAGATTTTGTACCATCATCTCTTTGATTGATGCTAACACTTTGTCATCTAATAGGGCCATACCAACCAGATGTTCAGAAAAAAACCTGAGGTGCTTCATGTGTCTTGCTGGTAACAGTTTTGTTTGGATAGGTTTTCAGATTTGACAAATTTTTGATACCATTGAGAGAGGGTTGGGTTTCAAGTGGTGTTTCATTCTACTGTTTGACATAAACAAGTCTATGTGAACTGAGTCATTAAAAGAAAAATTTTCAGTGTACAAATGGCTTTTGCTATCCATCTCAGATGGCCAGAAAAAAGCCATTTGTACACTGAAAAATTTTCAGTGTACAAATGGCTTTTGCTATCCATCTCAAATGGCTTTTGCTATCCATCTCAGATGGCCACTGATCACTAGGAGCTCAAAATTTTTCCTGGCCTTAGTGTCTACAAAGAAACCAAAAGATTAATATTCCTAATAATCATCCCTTAGCTGCTGTTAAAGAGCAGCTGGTAAATAAAAAAGCACTTCCTGTCACAAGTTCTTAAATATTGGGTCCTGAAACAGCTCATCTGTTTTTGTACAATAAACATCTTGATGGCTATTATTTCTGAAAATTCTTGAATAGTATAACTGATACACTTTCCAGTGCTCTGCGTTGGATCTTAAACTGAAAGAGGCAATTTATAGTTTAGTTTATAGTTTATTACTTGAAGAATTAATACCTCAGTTTCAGTTCAACGTTAACAAAGTAACACCTTTAAATTATGGTACTCTCAGTGCATCTCAGTACCATGGGTGAATATAATAGAAGGCATTTTGAAAATTACACCAGGTTTTGTCAAAGACAGGAATCTATTTTATTGGAACTCCCCTACAGGATAGCAGCATTTGAAAAACGCTTTGAAACATATTATAAATTGTGTACACAGCTCCCCTTAAAATTACTTGTAGCTAAAATAAAGAGTTGTAAACAATACTAGAGTTTTTTTCTACTCTACTTAGTTATTGAGAACTTCTTTAACCTACTGCTTTACCAAAACATCAAAACCTTTGTGACAATAACAAAGTATTATTTAAAAGTCTAAGGACAGTAAGAAGTTATTTGATAATTTAACTTTCAAACTTTTATGACACATGAAAAAAAGTTATTCTACAAGATTTTGAACCTACTTGGTAACAAACATTTCCAGCAATATTTAAACGGCAACGAATGCCAGTAAAAAAATATTCTGTCAATTTTCAGATTTAACATTATTGTGTCCCTTAACTTGAACTTTTTAAGTTTGACTAATTAAATTTTTTCTTATTTATGAGTCTTAAACTTCAATAAAAAGTTTAAATCTTCTCTATAATTAAAAAACAATAAAAATAACTTACAAACCAATACAGTTTGACACGATTTTTTTCTTCATCTTGAGAGCAAAACAGTGCAGGAGGAATCTTTGGAGCTAAATTAATTCAATAAATTAAATTAGCATCAAATTAACATTCATTAAATGTGCAGTCTCAAAATATCAAATCATAAACTCACAAATTTGCTCTTCAGATAGCTTGGGTTTTATCAGTTTTCAACTTACCTTTACTTTTTGTATTGTGGTAGAGAAAATCTGACCATGCTGAAAAATCATCAATTAAACTAATTGAGTAGCGCAAACGAAACCTGTATTTAACGTTATCTTCAAGGGTTGGTACTTTAATAAAGCAAGTTTGATAGACACTAATATTTGCCTACATAAAAAAAGTCAATATTATGCTTTGTCAGTTTTGTCAGATTTTTAATAATACTATTATCATGATGAAAATAACTGTTCTCACCAGCTGGCATCCGTAGTATAACCACTAAAATATATAAATAAGCATAATTTTAAAAACTCATATTTATCACATATGTAAAATTCCCACCATACATTTAGTTTAAAGTTTAACAGAAATTTTAAACACTAATAACTTGTTTTGGAAATTCTCATATATTGCTTTCTATTCCTGTGAGTTACAAGAAAATCATAATTTAATATATTAAGTAAAAAGGTTTATGTAAAAGTTCTAGAATACTTAAAAGAAAATAAGATACAATTAATAAGGGACTCATTACTTACACTGGGATTGACAAAATGTTTACAAATCCATTTTTGATCGTATGAACATTGCTCAAGCTGGATTTTTTGAATTTTCTCATGTTTATAACAAACTTCAGCAAGTGTGACGTAAGAAATATAGAGTTGGTTTTGGCTCTGTAAAACTCTTGAAATGTTTTTAAGAGGACCAAAAATCACTAAAGCAGTTATAAAAATCATTTCAACTTGCTTTTCTTTTAATTTTAATTTCTGTCTTTTTTATAGAAATGTAATGGTTTAAAATGAATTTTCATACAGACATCTTTTTTCATATATTTCATACAGTTTTAACATAATGACTACAGAGGAAAATATAAAAAGACTTTTAGCAAGTCATTGAATTAAAGTGCTCCTCTACTTAAACTTAACATCATTTAATGATGATTAATTAATAATAGGTAATGAATATCTTTCTGATATACTTATTAACAGAAATTAAACTAACATACTTGTGAAATTGATGGTGGTGGTAATGCTGTCTGTTTGAAGAACTGTACCATTTGATGAGGTTTCCAAGATAGAAAGTTTTACTCTCTCACCATTGCTGTAATAAAGATTACTGATACTACAAATGCCATTAATTTTTGTAATTGTTGAACATTTTGATATTGGGAAAGTACGATTTGCTGAATCTGTTACTTGAACGTTTATTTGTGAATTGTTTTGTTGTGTATAAGTAAAATGTACTAGTAACTGTGGACAAACAGAACCACTACGGTCACCATTTAAAGACACTATTTGAACTAAAAAATAATAAAAATGAGTTTCAGCCACATTAAGAGAAAGATACAAAATAGAAACATATTTTAACTGATAAAAAATCTATTTAGATATTGCAAATCAATATGCCCTGGAAGCTATGTATGGCTTTTAGATAAACGAATACAAAAAGAATATATTGTTTAACTCAACTCCATTAGCCCAACAAGAAAAAGAAAGTTAAAATAATTATCGCTAAAAAGTTTACAAAGCCTACTTGCTTTATTGGATCCTATGAACAAGAAACTAATATAAAGTACCCACAGCATCTTGTCTCAATTTTGAAGAATTATACTCATTTATACAACAAATAACAATTTAAAAACTTTTGAGTGTAAACTTTCATTTCTGATTGCTTTTTAGTTTTTATCCCAATTCGATTTGTTTACCGAACAATAATCCCGGATAGTGTTTGGGTTTTTATCCCGAGGTAAATTCATAGGTCGGGATATACTCTTCTTGGATGCTGTGTATTTATTACATATTTTGCAATTGAGTTTATTAAAATTATTTTTATGTTGTTTCTTATTCTAAATAGACCAATACAATTCAGTTTTAAAGAAACTGTTGAACTACTTATATATTGAGGAATAATTTTACTTTCTTTTGTTGCTAAGATTTATAACCATGCAAAGCTTAAAATACCCCCTGAAACAACTTTAAATGGTCTTAACTTTTAAACGAAAAATTTTTTTTGATGTGATATGAAATCTATAGATGAATTTTGATCCTGTTTATGATAGGACGAAAAAAATTTTTTTACGATTACAGGAGATGTAGTTCTAGGAAGGGGACAGTTATGGGTCGGGGCGGGGTTGGTTTAGCTCCAATACCCTAATTTTTTGCAATTCATCCTCATTCGACACCAGTATTAACATACAAGAAATTTGAATATGCCCTATGCCTCTTAGTTACCAATGTTGAACAGCAAATGCAGCCTATAGCCACACCAAACTCTGGATAAAATTTCAGTCGGATTGGTTGGCTGGCTAAGGAATTATGGCAGCTTTACTTTAAACTTTGTTAGTTTTTTGCTACTTATACCTCAAAACATTACCGATTACTTTCAAATTCGGTCACTTTTTTCAAAATAATTTTTACATGAGTGTTCTACTATGCAATACCAACAATTTTTATTACAATTGTTTAATTGCTACATGTACTGTTTTCATTTTATAGAACCACGCTTTAAATGCCAAATCAATACTTTGCTACATGTACTGTTTTCATTTTATAGAACCACGCTTTAAATACCAAATCAATACTTTGTATTGATTTGGTATTTAAAGCGTGGTTTGACTTGGCTTATGCATAGCGTGAAAATCTCAGCATTTCGTCAGGTTAGAATTATTCTGTTCTATCTCCCATTTTAAACGTTGGGAGAAAATGAATTTTTAATTTTACTAAGTAATGATCACTTTTAAAATACATTTTATTTTTAAATTTTTTTTTCTAAATAGCTTCTTTAAACATAAATTATTTTAAAAATAAGTTACTTTTTAAAAAAGTAATCGTAAAATTTTAAGTAATCTTTACTTTATAGAAAAAAATCTAAAAATTTCTTTCAACGTTTAAAATGGGAGATAGAACAAAATAATTCTAACCTGACGATTTCCTGAGGTATAAATTACTGCCAAAATGCAAAAAAATCCTAAAAAATGATTGAAAAGCCTTTCTAAGGATACCTACATAGAAAATAAAAAATATTTATTTTTTCTTAATACAGAAAAACTTTGAGGAAACCAAATATTTTTTATATATTGACCTAGATAACTGACTTAAAAAGTTTAGATAAGGTAACTCACCGCTAAAAAATGTCGGAGGGCCAGTCAGGGTTGTTACTCACTGCAACGATTTATCAAGTGTTGTGAATCATGTATTTAATCTCGCAAAATTTTTGGTGGCTATTTTGTTAAGCTCGGAATTGACGGTGGCAAAGGTTTTGTTAAGTTTTGTCTAAGCATCGTCAATACTGCGTTCAGAGATGAAACCAGCTCACCTCCACAAAAATAGCCTCTCACTAAAAAGACTGGCAAAGATTTGCTCCAATAATGAATAAATCTGGTCACTGATTAATGCAAATGGACTTAAGCTAATTTTGGTTTGTGATAAGAAAGTTGCAAATATAATTTATGATCTTAAAACACATTTAAGTATGCACCTTTGCACATGGTGTGACGCCGAATCCAAGTGCCCAAGAGTCTTTTCAGCCATCTGACGGGGTTGTTGCTAATGCAAAGCTCTTCAGTAATGTCATTCGAAAGCCAATCATAAGCGGGCCTGACAATTCTTTGATTTTGGAAATCACCCTACCGATGAAATTGCATTTCCTCTTAGGAGTTGTCAATCCTCTTTTCAAGATTCTTAAAACTGTTTGGATAGAAGCTGTTAAGTGGCCAGCTGCCCTCCACATTTAACTGAGCCGATATCATGGGGACCAGTTCAAAAACGAATGCAGAAAGCTTCTTAACCATTTCACCGCCGGCGAACGGATTTTATTAAAACTATAATATATATTAAAGACATTTTTTCGACATCTTTTTTAGAACAACCCAGATATCAGTCGCTCACTATGCAGCAAACTACATTCGTAACCCTTTAAAATGATATTAAACGTGATTACAATAACCAGGTTTTATTTGTAAAAAAATCAGACCGAACTGTTGTCTTCTATTGGAGACGCCGTCGGTAAAAAGGTTAAAAATCTGAATATTCTGCAGCAACTATTTGATAAAAACTTGGTTTCCAACATCTTTCACATAACTGAAGCATTCAAAAGTTTCAATTTAGTAGTCAAGGTTTTGGATTCATCCAAGAGCCGGACTTCTCTGATAGAATTGAAAATTTCTAAAGGTGTTACTTAATGTTAACTGGTAACTCCTGAAATTCACACCGTCTTTTACCATATCAAGGATTTAATCAGTCTCAAAGGATCCCCCCCCCCCCTTCCTGGGACCCTATAGTTAACAAACTGTCGAAACTGCTCATCAAGATTTTTATCAATATTGGTCAAGGTATAAGGGAAAAAATTATCATCCAGAGTACAAAGAAAGATTCTTGTGCTGCATAACTGTTCTGAGCAGTAAGCATCTTTAAAGAACTGCTAGCATGATTTGAGTTATTAGAGATAAGGAGCAAAAAATCATAGTTTACGGTTTACAATGAACATTTTAACCAGCTAAATCCTAAAATGCTGTTGATATAAAAATTGTAAATTTTGATATTAAAAGTAATATATTAAAGTATTTGTATAAAAGGAGTATATTGAGCTATTTATTAATAAACTTTTTGTGTAGAAAAATAAAAAACATGTCTTAAATTGTAACTATTTATACCATTATTTAATAGTAAAAAATAATGTAAAAAATAGGGTTTAAGTAGTTATTTTTTGACTTAATTTTGAACGTAAATGTATTTAAGAAGGTTTCAAGAGTCAAAAAAAATTTGCTAACAGAGACGTATTTTTTTTTGTTTTACCAACAGGTAGTCGTTTGACCAGGTTTTGCACATTTTTGTATACTGGGTTTTATGAAATCCTCGTTTCACAAATTTATCTTACAGTTCACAACAGCTCCATTGATTCTTCCTGCAATAACTGCAGTTGTGTCACAAACGATCATTTTATAGTTCTTTCACATATCAAGTTCATCCAGCAATCTTTGTAGATCATTAAAAGTATACGGTGATGATCCACTGTCACACTTTAAGATACCTACTTTCAATTCTCTTCATATCACTCAGCATCTCAGCTGTACAACGTCAAAACACAGTAACCAACATTTTTATCAAAATTTACTTTTTTATATACTCTTTGATACCAACTCATGCAGAATTTTTATGTAATATCCTCTTTGGAAACAGGCTATTATATCAGGAGTTACCACACAGTAACTACAACATTTTATTCTGATGAATAAAAAAAACAATAACAAAACCCAGTATCTACACGAAGTTGTAGATAATGTGTTTTGAACTTGTTATGATTGTAATCTACCGAAAATATATTTCAAGCGTAGTGAAATTCATACTCAAAACGCAGTAACTACTAGCAACGATTTTTTTTTAATTCTTAAATTTTTACATTAAAATTTAATGTAAAAATTTAAGATTTAAGTTTTAAGACTTAACTTAAGTTATTTAATAACTAATCGAAAAAAGAATTATGGACTGGGATCACAATTATGCATTACCAAGGCGCATAAGTAAGTTCTCTTAAGTAATTACTTATTATTATATTATGTTTTTACATTAACATGTAATTTTATTTTTAGTCGACAACGTTGAAGATGATTTAGATCCTGATTTTATTCCTATTACTGTTAATGAAGGTACTAAATATTTTATACACAGTATTTAGTTAGTTGCACAACATATTAACACATCATGTTATATTTTATATTAGTGTTTATTATATTTTTTAGTTGAAGAAGTTGTAAATGTTTTTGATGACAGCGATTTTGTTCCAATTACTGAAAATCAAGGTACTGAATAATTTATATACACTATAAATTTATTTATTAATATAACATATTTACATTAGGCCGGATCATAACTTAAAAAAACTTGGAAAATTTCTTCGGGAATTTCCAGTAATTGGCTCTCAAATACGCTGAATGCAATGCTGCAAACCGTTTTTCGCTACTAATTTGCTATACTTTGTATTTTTACCTTTGAAGTTTTCAAATAAATTAACTTAAAAACGCTCATTTGTTACATAATTTATTGATTGAATTTATAATAAAATTCAAATTATTTGAACAGTCAAAACAATATATCATTAGCAAACGTTGATTAGAAACTATACTTAAATGTTCTTAAATTCAGATTTTGTGTCAAAGTGAGGCATCAACTTGCGGCGCTCCAGTTGAACGCGAATATAGCCATCACGATTTTCATGACCATAAACTTTAGATGCTGATTCAGTCACAATTTTAATCACACGTTCAACACTTTGATTGTGACATGGAAATGGCTCAATGTCAATAACTATGTCTTCAACTGACGAAAGCCATGCCAATATTTGTACAGTTGGAATATGTTTTGTCAGAACAGGTTCCAAGAGGGGCTGTGTTTGCCAGTCAATCAGTTCTTCATAACTAGTCGCTTGAAATCGTATCTCAGGGAGTTGAAATTTTCGATTTGGTATGCCATCTTCACGAGCACGAAGAATTCTCTTCAACGCAAGCTTACGGATCACTTGACGGTTGTCTTTGAGCATAGCCAGAATAATGCTCTCGATATGAGCCGGGTAGCTATTGCGCTTCAAAACTTGCTGAACAATTATTCGATAACGCACAGGAAGAAATCGTGATGTTTCTATCATTATATTTCATTTGATGGATCTTCAGTAGATATATAGAGGCGTAGAACACGGTTTGCTAGTGTCAACCACCTTGCATGGTTTAGTCTCCCAGGTGTTCTAGAATTAAATCTATCTGGTACAACACCTGTCTTCACCGCATTAACAATTTCGAAAAAGTACAGTTGATCACTGCTTAACAACTGCTTATTGCATATAATAGGTTCACCAACAAGTATGGCAAAGCTGACTATGGGTTTCTTAACAGACATTGAAATAGACTTGCCAATTGGTCCATTAAATGAATGGGTTACAGTTGTTGCACCATCTAAGGAGTGAAAAAGATGTCGCAAAGGAAGCTCGTTCAGATGTAAAAGACAAATGGACCAGTGCAGTGGTCGACCAAGTTTAATTTCCACTCTGCGTATAACTCCATTGTTTAAACCAGTGTTAACGTTAGTTGAATCAGAACCAATACAAACAAGGTTCGTGCAGTCAACAGTATCAATTATTGAATCTGCAATGGATTTGGCTGATCCACTTGTTGGCGTACAATGATCAACATACTTTGAATTTGGCTCTGATAAAATGGAAATATGTTCCTCAGAAATCACAGTCTGCCTATCCCCCTCAAGTTTTAAAGTCTGATCTTTCCTTCCATCAAAATACAATCCAGTAATTCTACAATCAGCATTTTTACAGGATGTTCTCAGTAGTTTTCGTTCTCTGCGAATTTTATTCCGATCCACTGGCCCCATATGTTCTATACCAAAATCAACCAGAGTTGCTGATACAATCGCGGCAACTGCTCTATCTGATATGCCAAAACCATCTGCTTGTAGAGCAATATTTTTTAAACAACGGTTTTTCAGACGAGTAGATGTGACTTCGGTATCGACATCTGATACGGAATGGGAATAAGTTTCGGTGTCAGAATTGTTGTCTGTTTCATGATCTGATTCATTATCAGATGCTTCAACGACTCTGGCACACTTAACTGCAGTCTCTTCCTTTGATAATGAAACAGATTTTCGTTTTAAACGCCTCTCAGCACGTGCGGATTCCTTCTTGTCGATTCCAGCTATTCTGCCAACACGTATAGTGCGTTGACCAGTTAGGAAGTCATGCTCAATTGCTGGCACCTTCAGAACCATTGGACAGCAACAAGACGAAAGTTCTTTGCATTTACACGAACAAATGTCAAACAATGTGTCAAGATCTTTTTCTATTTCATCTTGTTTGACTGTTGCAGACTTTGATCGAATCACTTTCTGAAAATTGTCTATGTACTTCTCCAGCTGTAATTCTATGCCTCGAAGACTTATAGTAGGAACTGATGCTTTAATCCATATCTGAGAAAGTTTCTCTGCTAGTCTCTTACAAACAGACCGTAGTGGTTCAGTTTCATAATTCTTCTCAGACAAGAATGCTTTGCCAACTTGCTTGTGGGTTGGCAAGCAAAAATTGGGTAATTCACGACCTTCTCCAAAAAGTATATGACGATTCTTTGAAGCTTTAGATCTTGAAATCATTATTGTTTTACAATTTTATAACATATCAGAATTTCAGTTAATTTCTAAAAATACAAGATGAGACGGATAAATTCTGCAATCAGTTGATAAAAGCAGAAATTAATAAACAATCATATAAAAATAGAATAATATAATAATAATAATATAATAATATAAAGTTATAATAGCGTTGGAGTTATTCATATCATTAGGGTTAATTTAGTTAGGTAGGTATAGGTTTGGTTCAATTTCATAACCTTGGGATTATATCTAGTATTAGGGTTAAATGCATGTTTCAGTTAATGCATGTACTAAAGTAAATATACTTATTATATAAAACCTTAAAACTTAAAAATGCAAAGTATAATCAATTCTTTAGAAATATTTTTTTTGTAAATATTAAACAACACTATGCCACTTTTCACAAATTCTAAAAAAAATTAATTTTTATGATCCGGCCTAATTTACATGTCACATCATTTTGTATACTAATATTTATATTTTTTAGTTGAAGAAGTTGAAGAGGATTTGGATGAAAATGACTTAGATCCTGATTATATTCCAATTACTGAGCATTATGGTACTAAATAATTTATATACACAACAATGCATTTGTTAATACATCATATTTAAATGTCACATAAAGTTGTATACCAGTATTTATATTTTTTAGTTGAAGAAGTTGAAGAGGATTTGAATGGCAGTAACTTTGATCCTGATTTAACCCCAATTACTGAACATCAAGGTACTAAATAATTTGTATATACCTACAACAATTCAGTTGTTACTACATCATATTTACATGTATATAAATATTTAACATATTCCAAATAATCAACTTATTGAAACTGCAAGGAAAAAGAAGAAGTTTAGTCAGGCAGATAAGAAAGCAGTATTAGAAGAAAAAAGGGAATTAAAAAATGTCAATGCCAAGACAAAACATCCAAACCGTTCTCTTACATGCCCTGTAGAGTGTAGAAATAATTGTAGAGACAATCTATCCACTGATCATCAAAAGTTTTTATGGAAAACTTATTGGTCTCTAACAACACATGTCCAGAGGAGACAATTTTTAGCAAAATGTGTAACAATTACATCTGTAAAACGTCGAACAACAGTGGAGGGTTCTGTTAATAGTTTTAAAAAGTCACAATCCAGGATTTACAAACTTCCAGACTCCAAAAAAAAAGAAGTACAGGTATGTAAGACCACTCTTCTAAACGTTCTTGGCTATACAAATGATTCTGTTTTAACAGAACTAGTTAAAAGGATGAACAGTAGTTTTTTAATATCATCTGTTACTGAAAATAGAGGACAGCAAAATATTAAAAAATGTTTACCCAAAGATATTGTAGCTGATCATATACAGCTGTACAAACCATCTGTAAGTCATTATCGGCGACTTAATGCACCAAATATAATGTACTTGCCTTTTGGACAAACTGTAAAAGCCATGTATGATGATTTTCGCTCTCAACATAAAAACTATTGCTCTCAAGAGTTTTATAGACAAATCATAAAGGATTTAAATATATCTTTAAGAAATCCCACAATTGATAAATGTGAAGATTGCTCTACCTATCAAAATATAATTGAAAATTCTACTGATGAGAATGAAATTAGAGATAATATTACACTTTTAGAAAACCATAAAGCCAAGGCTGTAGCAGCAACGTCGAAATATAAGGAAGATTCTAAACTGAGTATCGAGTCAACTTGTATCTACTCAATGGACTTACAAAAAGTAATATTAATTCCTAATATGCCAGATACTAAATCTAATTTTTTCACCAGTAGACTAGTGACATTTAATGAAACATTTTCTCAATTAAAACCAAATGCCTTATGCCACTGTGTACTTTGGCATAAAGCCATTGCTGGGCGTAAAGCTGAAAATGTTACATACTCAATATTGACTTTAATTAGTAACCAAAGAGATGTACAAGATTTTATTTTCTGGGCTGATAATTGCACTGGCCAGAACAAAAATTGGACCTTATACACGGCATTGGTATGTAACTTAAATTCAACAAATTCCTTATTTCAAAATACAATATCAGTAACAATGAAATACCTAACTAAGGGTCATACCCATATGACTGCTGATGGGGTCCATGGAAATATTGAAAAAAAAATTAAAAAAATGAGGCATATATATGACTTTGAAGACCTTAAGAATTGTATTTCCCAAAGCCGAAAAAATTTAAATATTTTAGAATTGAAAGATTTTTATGAGTGGGAAAATAAAAAAAGGACTACCAATGTAAAAACAGATACATTGTGTGGATTTAAAATGAACAGTGTTGTTATGGCCAAATTTTCAAGAGGATCAACTTGTATGGAATACTGGACAGATTTTAATGGAGAGCCTAAGACTTTGGACTTCTTACAAAAAAAATTTTTAAAAAACATTAAAACATATGCCCCTAAAAAAATTACTCAACATAGAGGAATTAACCTCAATAAAAAAAAAGGAATCGTTGACAAACTTGTTCCAGTAATGCCAGAAAACAGGAAACATTTTTGGATAAATCTTCCAGTGTCTGTCACTTCAGAAGATTTGGTTGATGAGATGGGCATTGGTAATGCTTTCATAACTTCTGATTATGAATAAGACTTGATAAAGACTGAATATGACTTAATAATGACTGAATAAGTACTTTACAATTATTTTATTATGTTTTACTATTATTTATTTTGTTTATACTTGTTGTTATTTTTATATGAAACTGTAAAAATTGTTCTACCTGAAGATTAGGTATTTTCAAATTATATATTTTATGCAATAAAGAAAGTGATACATATTTGTTTTCATTTTTGAATTTTATTTTAAGTGGTTTTTTCTAGCTTTCACATAATTTTGTTAAATCTGTCATTTATCTGTTATTCTTTAGTTTGAAACCAGTAAATTATGCAATTTAGTATGATAATTGTTAGGTTGAGATTAAAGAAAATTAACAAAATACAGTTTGTGGTAAGTAAAAGTAAGTGATTCATAATACCAACAAAATGGGGTGCTTTAAAAGACTAGATTAAACCACTACCATGTGGACGTTACTTACTAATTGAGCATTTTAATAGAAATTCAATATTAGTTTAAGTAAATTAGTGCGAAATAAGCATTTGTTAATTGGTTATTGTTTTGAACTTTCATACAAGTTTTTGTAAATACTCCACTCATAAAACAATTTTAACATTTGTTAGTTCATTGGAGTTAGGAGAGTATTTAGACTTTATTCTAGGAGGAATAGGGCAACTAGATTTTTCACTATGCCACGTCTTCTTGCCGAATGATAAATAGGATTAATGATTTTTCAAAATATTGAATACAAAATATAGATCTAGGAGGAGTCGGTTGACCCATCACCCATCTTAAATACCCCCCCCCCCCCCAAATGGTATTAATTTTTATTTAACAAATATAATTTACACATACCGTGTTTTAAGTTAAATGTAATAGGATTTTCAAATTTTTCTATAAATTTCAAAACACAGTATCTACAATTACAGCTTAATGAAAGCTAAAAATACCATTTTGTCGATTTACATTGAATTCTATGCATTTTCTTGATAACCGTATGAAGTTTCAAGTATGAAGTTAAGTTGGCGGCCCGACGTACTTTACAAAAGTCATTTTTATATGAAATTATGAAAAATACAAATACTGTGTTTTGACGTTGTACAGCTGATCTTTCATAGGGAGAGATGAATAACTTTTAAATTTCTACAATATCTCCTCTAAGATGGCAGTGTTGCAAAGATCTTTTTGTTGCAAACTTACGTAATATACACTGTATCCATGTTAGATCATCTGGATACCGTTTCAGAGCCAGCTCTCTCATCTTCACTATCTTAAGCTCATAATCTTGCAGATAGCAAGAGCATCTTTGCCATACTTCCTTTTTATTTAGACAATTACTTCATTAAAGATAATAAAGCAAGAATCTGCAGTTTTCTTCTCTGTTGCAGAATCAACAGTTATGCAAAAAACTCTTTTTTTCTATCATAAACAGAGTGAGTAATGTTCGGATTATTCGGAATGATTAATAATCCATCTTGGTAAATAATTAGTGTTCCTTTTTTTCTCAAGTTACTAGCGAATCTTAATAGAGAGATCATTATACAAATTGTTGACCAATTCTTCTAATTTCTAACGATTTGAGGGAATATATGCAGGCAGCAGAAGTAAACAAAGTTTTTGAAACTCTAACCCGTCAGCTAAGCTGAATAATAGACTAAAGTTGAAGAAAAAGCTAGCAATCTGCTCATTCAAAGAATCATATTCTGGTTCAAAATTGTTTAGCTTGGATTGTTCTTAAGTATTATCCAGTTCATTACTACGTTTAAGTTAACAGTCATCACACTGTGTTTGTATCTCATAATGATCACACTGTGTTTGTATGTCACAATGATCACCATTGTGTTTGTATCCAAGTTGCATTCTTTTCTTTATTTATGATTAAATAAATTTTAACTACTAAAACGGCCAGTCTCCAAAGATGCAATTTAAATTTAAATCTTAAATCTAAAAATATTTATATAGCAGGGAAGGGAAAGAAAAACTAAAATAAAAAACGAAATCCCAATAAAATCCAAGCACCCAACTGAGTTGGTTTTTTTAAAAAAAACCTTGTTTTTTGTTGACGTTTAATCTTTTGACACAGCCATTTATTAATCTTACAATGCCCACAATGGTCATGATCTTCAATCTAACACGGAGTAGACCTTAAAAACTTGCAAATCTTTTGACAAAACCTTCCAGAAAAGTGAATGAACACAGCTCCAATTGCTCCACACGATGGTGATTTAACTAAACAGCAACAGCTGTTTTGGTTCATTATGTAAGTCTAAGTGATTGCGTATTTTAAGTTAGATAAGAGTTGTGCGAAAACAATGAAAGGCTATTTGAATTACTAGCTTGATGGAAGATTATGTTGAGTGTAAAATGGTAAGGTACGGTAAATTTATGCTTACATAACTTGCGAGGGGTATTCTATTAGTAAAACGAGTTAAAACAGCAAACCGAAATTAGCCAAAATCAACTTCTAATTACCAATTCCGCGATCAAATCTCCGAAAATATCACCCATATAATTCAAATATGCCTAAGTTATTATTTTCTCACTAGGTCAGTTGCATAGTTAAATTATTTCAGATGAAAACTGGAAATGGTGCTTCACTCAGTGATATTAACAAAACCAAAGCCGTTAAGATGCCCGAGTGTTGAGAATTTTTAAAAAGAAAAAGCCCTTAGAAACAGATCTTTGCGACAACAAACGAGTATCTATTATTTTTGGTCTTTCTAGCTCTTCCCTAGTCTTCACCTCATACAAACCACCTTCTCTCTTCTCAATCATAAAAAACTAGGTGGCTATCGATTAAATTACTTTAAATTTACATTTTAATAAAACTATCAACAAACAAATGAAGAAATTTAACAAAAATAAGAGAGGTCGCAACCGGAAACCTCCCCCACTTCACTCTTAGGGCTGTCCCTTGGCTTAAAAGATCCACCACAGTATATTGGCACAAGCTTCGTTTGTACTTCTGAAGGGCCGATCTGTGAATTCACTCCCATTAAAAATCTGCTAATTTTTTTTTTTTAAAAAACAGCCTTAAATCTAAAGCCAAATTTCAAGCTTTTAAATTTTTGTATTGGTGAGCTAAGAGCACGTGCCAAATCAAAATCACTTTTCTTTCTTTATCTAAACATGGAACATAAAGATTTTTCAATGAAGCAGTTTCATCCACTGGAAATTCTCCGAACTTGAAGATACACCCATCTCCAAAACAATTTTCGTTCAGTTCTTTGCCAGTGCTCACAATAAGATATTCAACACCATCTTTACGATTTGGACAGTGAACCAATGCAAACTTTCTAGTCTTGCTTTTGTATGGATGGAGTGTTTGCAACAAAACCATTTTATTGAGACTCAGTTGCACTTCATAAATAAAAATATGCCCGCTTCCCGTTCCAACCCACAACATATTGTACACCGAACACATGCACGACACTCTCAAGTCTAACGGTATAGTGGAAGGCGAACAGTTTTTAATATCTTCATAACAATCATACTTAAACAGTTCTTTTATTTCTTCACTGTAAGAAAAAACATAAATCAAAGTGCAGCATTGAGGAGAGACAAAGAACACCTTTTCATTGCGAGAAATGATAATCTCACGAACATGTTGTGTTGAGTGGCACGGCTTTATTCCTCCACCTTCGTTGTTAAATCTTTTGTAAGTTATAAATCGACCAGTAGATTTGATCAAAATTTCTTGTGAAACAGCCATTGCAGTCAAAGGTTGACTTGCTTGAAATTCAATTCCTTCTTCAACAAATTTACTGCTTAATAAATCTTTACAAGGTTTTTTGTAAAAAAGAATTTCATTCGATTCATGTTTTCGACAGCCAAAGAAGACGCTATCACTATTTGAACAAATCGAATCAACAATCGCTTCTTTCATCAAATGGTGGAACAACAACTTTCGAGTCTTGACTTCATAAATTAGAATCGAATCATAATCACTTCTTAACACGACACACAAACGGCTGCCGTCACCAACTGTAACCATATGTAGAACGGAAAAACTGTTCTGTGAAAAATCTTTTGACTCACTCACGAAATCCTTCAATTGAAACTGGTTATCAATGAGCACCATGTTTAAGATGATAACTTTTGTACCTATAAAAAAAATACTTTTAAAATAGTCAATGTTTTTTGAAAATAGACAAATAAAGCGATTCTTTATTAAAACACAATTAAATTTTTGTACCAATAAAAAGTCAGCATTTTTTTAGATTAAAACGATTCTTTAACAAAGAATAACTAAGTTTAGTGATTCTTTATCATGTATAACACTAAAAAAACCTTACGACATTTGTTAGAGAAAGTTAACCTTTCGTATTTTCACATAACACCCATAATTCATCCGTGCAGCCAACGTAACATATCTCACGTGCGCTATAAAACTTTGACAATTTCTTGATCCCAAAAATCAACTGAAATGTTGGTGAAACCAATTGATTTAGAACAGATTTTGCATCGGGTCTTTTTGAGGGTTCTTGGTGCCACATCGTTGTCATTAGTTTAGTTAAACTTAAAACCCCATAAAGAGCATTGGGACAGTCAAAAAACAATGGTCGATATCCTTTTCTGATATTATCATCTATTTCCCATGAATTTTTAGCTTGATGAAACCGTTTTCGGTAGGTAATTAACTCGTAAATAACAATAGCAAATGAGTATATATCAATACTCGACGTATAATCATCCAAAGATGATTTGAATGAAATCATTTCGGGGGCGGCGTATCCTAAAGTTCCATAAAATGTCTTTAGACCAAAGCGGCTCATGAAATTAGCTGTTCCCAAATCCGCTAACTTGATATTTACTTTTGCGTCGTGCTCGATTGAGAATACCAATATATTATCTGGTTTTATGTCGCGATGAAGAATAAACCTTTGATGCATGTGTGCAAGAGCGCTTGCAATTTGTTGGCAAATTCTAAACCTTACTATACGTGGAATCTCTTTAGGAACACTTTCATGAAGGAAAGATGATAATGATCCATGCTCAGCATACTCAAGCACAGTGCGTAATTCCGGTTTAAGCGAAGCACCTAGAAACTCAATAATGTGAGGATGATGACGCAATTTACTAAGCATTACAATTTCTTGCCTCGCTTCATAAAAACTGTTCAGTGACGACCTGACATCGTTTTTATCGATCACCTTGTAACACTTTACAGCTACCTTTTTCCCTTTAAAACTTCCGAGGTAGATTTTACCATACTGCCCGTAGCCAAGTTCTTTAGCTTTGTAACAATTAATATCGCCCTCGCTAAGTTTAAGATCTTCCGTTAAATCACCGAATGTAAGATCAGGACAATAATAGGCAACATTGACAACTCGAGGAGCATGATTATTGTCACACAAGACATTGCACAATTTTTCGTCCGAAGTTTGATAAATCGTCTGAAACAAATGGTGAATATCAAACAAAAAAGGAGGATCTATTCCGAGATAAGTACACACAGGACAAGCTAAAAAAGAATTTATTTCCGTTGAAATCGCAAGGCCTTCAAACCATTCACTTAAAAGTGTTTTCATATGATCAATTACGTAACTGAGTACGCGATAACCGAGTGACGATCTCTGTACACATGTTTCAATTGTCTCTCTGTTCTCTTTTTTTGAGCTGGTTTGTTGTACAGAGAAATTTAATTCAGGGTGATCGAAAATCACTCCTTTATCCCAACATTTAATGAAGTTGTTGTCTAAAAGGTGTCCAAGGTCCGTTGAATCCGCGAAGTACTCTTGAAAAGTTTCTTTCTTGCTTTTTGCCTCATCAGATAAGTAAGGTAAAAGCATTTCTTTCGTAAGAAACAAAAAACGGCTGATAAAGCGAGCCCAAAAGCCATATGGAATGTAAGGGAAGAGATGGTAACGAGTTAGCAATAGGCGTGAATTGAATGTAGGTGAAGGTGCAGGAGCTTCTGTTGGTAGTTTCGATGGCACTAGAATCCTATGATCATCTATCTCAATAGCAACTTGAAATATTGATAGCAATCTCATGTACTTTTTTACAACAATCGGATTTCCACCATCCCAATCTTTTCCTAAGATGTCCTGAACGAAAAGCAAATAACGTAACGCATTTTTAAAATCAATTTGTAAAATTTTTTTAAAAAAATATGTATGCGTTAGCAGAGACTTGTATTCAGTGGATTTAGTTTAAACATTAAATTTTACATTAAACATTAAATATTACATTAAACATTAAATATTAGAAAAATAGCACAAACTTAATTAAACTGCTATTAAAGAATTTCAGTAAAACACTACCCGAATTTCTTTCCTTTCCAATATTCCGTTTCGGATAAAGTTTTGGCCACAATCCATGGTAATAACTTTCGACATAATCTTACAAACCCATGACGGACTTATAAAGTACATGTTTTTTAAATCTTCATTAGGGCTATTGAAATGAAGAATCGTACCTACATCAATTAAAATATCGATTAAATAAAATTAAAATAGAGTTATGGCACACAAAAACCCTGCATTATGCAAAAGTTTACGCTCTAAATTCAATATTCTAGAAGAAAGATATTTAAATATCTAAAAAGATATGAACTAACTAAAAATTGATTTACAACAAAACTGCACAGTTTTCAAAGAAAATAGGCAACTCAATCAGACGAGAATATGAACTAGATTTAAATTGAAAAGCAGAGGTGCGGTCAAACCTGTAGAATGTAAAAAAAGAGCAGCAGTATCAATGTCACTTTCAGAAAACTCATCTTGTTTACATTTAAAAGATTTCGCGACATTAAGAAAATCTGATCGGCTTAAAATCGACATTTCATTTTCTTTTGACATTTTTCTTACTTCCTCGATTTCAGTTGCAAGTTTCATATAGCTCTCAGGAATCATCCTTCCCATAAAGTTTTCGTCTATATTTCTATCGCCGTATTTCATTTTTGATGCTACTTCATAGATTTTAGATTTTAACTCCTTCATGTCTTCAAAAACAAAAATAAAAAAAAAAAAGTTATAGTAACAAAGCAAAAAAAAACAAAAAACAGCCATGTGAAAAATTTCAACCTTCTCAACAAAAATATATTTTTGTTTGCTGACTTTTGAAACCTACATTTACTGAAGAATGCTGCAACAAAATATATTTTTTAAAAACTTTTAGTGAACTTTTGTTAAAAAGTAATACAAATATATTTTTATATCAAGTTTAAATCTAATATTTTAAAAATATCATACTACCTTTATTGTAATCAGAATAACTAGGAATGAGCGATAAAAGCATTAAAGGCATCTTGGCAAGCTGGTGACGTAGCTTATGAATCCCTGGAATGGAATTCAAAAGATCATCGATTGCTTCATTCAATTCCTCTTTCAATAAGTTCAAATATTTTTCTCCTTTAAGAAGGTCTAATTTGGTTGCGATGAACATTAAAGAGAAGTTTTCAGCCCTTGCAAAAATGCTCTCAAGCCAAGGTTTCAACTTTTTTACCTCATTCCTTTTGTCTCTGATATCCCAAACAATCAAATATAAAGAGGATTCAGATATAAAACACTGGTGTGTGACGTAATATTCTTCTTGACCTGCAAAGTCCCACACACGGAATGTAAATGCTGGCTTATTTTTGGATTGAATAGTTACATCTTGGATATCAACACCTAAAAATTGTATTATGAAAACATTAATCTTTAGCTGGCTAAAAAAGGTTAACATGAGCTGGTTTACAAAGCAGAGAAAATGTAGCATTTCCTCAAGCTTTGTAAACTATTCAGTATACTAGAACTCTAGTCTGATGAAAAAATGATAATAGAAATAAAAATGGTAAGGGTTATGATTATCATGAGAATAATTATCATAAGGTTATTAGACTAAGGTTATAGGATTTCATGGATATAATAAGCACCAGAACTAAACCAAAATGTCATAGACTAAAGTCTTGCTAAAAAACCAAATAATATACTAAAGCATATTATTGTACAAAAGTGTCTACAGTATTGCTTTACCAAATCACCGAAAAATTATACATAGCTTTTAGCATGTTAAAATATCAAACTAACTGACCTGTTGTGCGTGAATTTATATTGTAATCCTTATTGTCTTGAAGCCTGTTGAGAAGTGTTGTTTTTCCTTGCTCTGCAAACCCGATAATCATTAGCTTCATAGTGTAATTGGGTACTGAAGCTCTTGAACGAGCTCTCAAAAAATTCTTTATGTGAAAAGTACTTTTTAAAAATTCAGATGGAGGATCTACAATCTGTAAATGAGATTAAAAAAATAAATAAAATAAAAAAGTCACTGCAAAAAAAAATCTTAAGTCAGCTAATAACTTTTAAATAATAACAAGAAATCTTCATAAGACATCAACAAACTTTTAAATGACAAAAAATAAAAGATGAAATGAAAGTAAAATAATAAACAGTAAATTTGCAGAAAAACACCTAGATTACAAGTCTTTATAAGTAAAAATCAGTAAATATTTTATAGAGAAGAACATTTAAAATTTCTCCCTAATTTAAAATCAAAATCCTCTGCAATATGAAGCATGTTTCAAAAGAAATACTTTTTTTCTCTAAAATTAGCTTCCTCATGCACTTTGGTTACTCAGGTAAATGTAGTCTATTTTCTGAATTCTACAAATTTTAGACATCTCAAATCATAACTTTTACTTTAACTTTATTTTTTTCTCTAGATGTTTTTGTTTGCCTAGATGAAATTTTTTCCTAGGTGTTGCTTTTAATTCAAAAAATAACCCACATTAGGGTTATCAATTATTCAAATTTTTGTCATAACCACAAAAACTGAATTTTTTCCCCTTTCTAATGTTAGGTACAATGTAAATTTTATTTTTTACAAACTCTAACAAATTTTCTAAAGCCCACTCAAAACTACTCAAAAGCAACACCAACATCCTATTTGAAATATAAATAAAACTGTATTGGCATTTATTACAAAGTTCATTACTAACAAATTAACATTATGATAGTTAGTAGGTAATGGCTGCTATGCTTACCAGCATGGCCGCTGAGAGGGGAGGGTAGACGGGGAAGATTCCCGGGGCCCTGTGTGTGTACAAATCACTTTTTAAAAGATTTAAATAGTTTTGACTTTTAAAAGATTTAACAAATTTTCATTTTCAATTTTCAATGACCAGAGCACGCTTCTAGTGATCCTGGGTATATAATTGATCATAATAAGGGCCCCTTAAGAAAACTTCCTCAGGGCCCAAAATTTCTCTTGGTGCTTACCAGCTGTTTTCTGATAATATTTTAAATTTTTTTAGTAATAAATTTGTATTAAAATATTAGAATAACCTGTCAAGATATATAGAAACTGAATACAAGTCTCTGCCAACTAGTTCCAGTCTTTTATTGGATGCTCCTGATGACCATTGTTATCATCACTAAAACCTGTAACTGATGCACCTACTAACTTTTAGTTTTAATTTGACACTCATCTTCACCAATGACTGGTTCCTAACTACCTGATTTTTTACTTTTTAGGAATGATGAAGAAAATCTCTTAAACCATGTAACTCAAGAAACACACCATTCAAGAGACTGAAAATACTTTTATTAATACTGTTTTAACTTTCTGGAACATGGCACACATTATGGAAAAGACAAAAAAAAATTGGTGTTCTTATGTCTCTCAGGAATGAGTGAAACAGGTTAGAGAAATACAAGAAATGCATAAGAAATCCATCTCCTTGCATAATTAGATTGTCTTTTTGATTTTGGGTCACCAGATACCATATAAGAGTATCATGAAATCCAGACTCCTGGTTTGCGGAGATTCTACAACAATTCCAAGAGATGAATAATGTGAATAGACCAAAAGCCTACTCATATCTTTGGATAGCCTGCATTGAATGCAGCACATTTTCTTTAAAAAGGAGCTATCCACCAACCTTAGTAGCCTTCATCATTTATGGATAAAAAATTTTCATGTTTTCTAATGCATTAAAACGAAGAGATAACAATTAAACTTTTGAGAATTGACAAATTTCTTTCTCTTTTTCACACACAAACTGGGACAAAAGCTAGCATCGGTACTGATGCACATTTGAATAACCTGCAGTTTATCCACAACATGATGAACTAAATGAAAATAGACAAAGAAGTTGTAAATGTTGTTCATAAAACTTATAGAAAACCCAAGACATTTTGCTTGGGAAGCTAGTTTTCCCAATAGGTTACTGATCATACCTTTTGGACCTGAATCTCACTCATTAATTGGCATTCTTGGCAGTAAAACAGATTGGTTTGCTTGACATAGCAACTAGTATACAAAGAAGCTAAAAAATCTGTTTGTTTTGTAAAGATTGTAAATGATACCACAAAGAGAGGAATTCATTACCATCACAACCAGTGATCTAGAACAAAGAGGATCAGTATTGCATGGCATTGAATATCACAGGGGCTCTTGAATGACATTCAGTTGAACCTTTACCCATTAATATGCAGAACTACCTGACTAATCTTCATACTTTGACATATAATAGAGAGCTGGTTATAGCCATCTAGTAATCAGTGTAATCCATTAGTGAGAGCAGGCAGTAGCTTTTACTTTACTTCACCATCTAATTGAACAAGGATTTAGCAATCAGCTAAAAACTTTTCTTTTCATAACCAGAAATTTCAGCTTGTTTTTGTCCTGTCACTCCATGTTACTAACAGATGCTGAAAGTTTTGAGTAATGTTGCATTTGAGCACTGTATTATCCTGCTGCAGCTGCAATATTGCATGCAGTATTTTGATACCTGGGAAACTCTAGCAACTGTTTAACATCTGTAAATCTGTAAACTTTTGTACTTTTATCTGCTTGAAAGAGTTGGTTGACAATGGACCTTTAAAAACTACTTTTTCTTCATACTACCTGAATAAACATGTTACAACTTCAATAGCTGCACCTTTTCTCCTTTCTTCTTCTAATTTTGAAACAAACCTTTTACTTCTTTCTCAGCTAACTCCATGTAAACTGCACCAATAACTATTCCTCTCAGAACAATGGTTAATGAGAAATATTTTAGTTTTACCTCTGCATTCTGAAGTGATTTTTAAAAATGTACACCTTTAATCACTTGTAAAGAAAAAAAAAAAAGAAGCCCAGTTTTGCAATGTAATTTAATAGGACAGCAGATGGGGAGATGTGGGACACAATTTGGTAAATTGGGACACCACTTAAACTTTCATTCTTTTTTGTTCATTTTATAGAAAGAAACACATTCAATTATTTTACAAAATTTTTAGACACATTTTTATTATGTTATCCTAAATAATTTTATTCTCCACTTTGGTATTTTTTTTCTTAAATGCTCAACAATAAATTCCTCAGCAACATCCAAGACTTTGGCCACATAATATTTTAGTTTCATGCTCTTTTCAGAATGAAACTCAACAAGAATAAACATGTCCTTCTTAACGTCATTCACAGCAACAGGGCCCAGATGAATTTCTGGAGAACCATAATCCTCACTCAATGCTGGACTATCATCATCTGTGTCAATCAACACCATCTGCACATCATCATCTTCATCACTGTCTGAAGTGTTTGCATTAATTTGTTTATTCTCAGTTCCCTCAAGCACCAGTTTTCTACTTGACTTCTTAGCCTTTTTTTTGCTGCCGCAGTTCAGCCTCTTCTCTGATTCTTTTCATTTCTGGACTAGAGGTGGCTATCATGGCTCTTCCTCTTTTACATCCTCTGGTTGATTCTTTTCTCACAGGTGCATGAAACACTTCAAACCAAAAGAATATATTAGGACAACAACAGCACATGATTATTAATGCTAAAGCCAAACAAAAACTATTATTTTCAATAGGCTTACTGAAATCAATACTTTCAAATCATGACAAAATGACTTGTAGTACTAAGGATTTTGTGAGATGTGTCCCCTGCTTCAGAAATACCTTTGGATAACTCAGGCGTTATGAAGACGATATCCTCTCTGCAAGGACTATGCTGATCATCATTAGTTTCTCTGCTGGGGCCAGGCTGAGTTTCCATTAGAGGTGTTACATCCTAAAGATTTTCTTGGACATATGGGTTAGAGCGATCAGTCAGGGACAATGGTAGGAAATACTCATTGCTGAAGACATTCCTATTGAATGGCCAGATTCCAACTACTCGAAACCCTGCCATTTTATTGCTAGGGGTAGACACCTTAAGCACCAATTAACTGTCCCATTTGATAAATCATTATTATTTTTCTAGGGTTCTGCATAATCCAACTGTTTGCTTCACCATTGAAAAATGCCTTTAGAGGTCCATAGATTGTCCTGTCCAGAGACTGGGTTTTCTAGCTTGTGTGTGGAGGCAGTGTTATTGCATGAACACCATTATCCTTTGCATATTCTAATGCTGGAAACGAAAGAAGGCTTTCGTGATTGTCAAATATAATGATGATTTAATCTTCCTTGGTTGAACGTGTCAATTTCACCAAGTGCTTCATCACTTCTTTAAACAACTCAAAGTTCATCCAACCTAAGTCTGTAGCAAAGCCCTTCGACCCTTCTGGGACCCCAATAAGGAAAATGTCTTTGAAATTTTTCCTTAGAAGGAAAATTGCTGGTGGCAAGGCCACGCTGGTAATTTTCCATACACAGTCACAAGTTCTCCACGCTCAAAGGATGTCACATGACCCACCTTCTTCATGCCCTTTGCACTTATTACCTTTGGTAATTTTTGCACAGTTGTGAGTCAAGTTTTATCCAAGTTGAAGATTCTCTCCCCAGTTAT
The DNA here is from genome assembly GCF_058129835.1 of Hydra viridissima. NCBI lineage: Eukaryota > Metazoa > Cnidaria > Hydrozoa > Anthoathecata > Hydridae > Hydra > Hydra viridissima. The sequence goes on from NW_028324306.1 coordinate 2,636,694, forward strand.
TTTAAGCTTCAAGTTAAGACCTTCTAGTAAGTTAAATAACTCATTCACTGAATGCTTATTGAAGGATGTCAAAAGCAAAGATGTGGTCTCTGGTGTTCGTAGAGACAAGGTGGGCTTTCTTTTGAGAAAGCTATTTAACCAACATGTCCCAGCTAACTTCTTTTCCTCCCGTGTTGAAGGCATAGAAAGTTTATTGCGTTCTGTCATTTCTTATGCTAGCTCTTGCCTGTGTGGTTGTTAGTCCGTGAAACATCTTTGATGACTTAATAAGATAGTCAGCAAGAGCCATGTCTTGTTACGTGGAAAATACTTAACTGTGGGTATAGTTTGGAGCCATTGAACAGCCTTAGCCTTTCTTAAACTTATCAACATAGCGCTGAAGAGTGCTCTTGGAAATGCCCTTCTCCTTAGCTACTTTTCTTATTCATTTTTTCTGTTCAACAACCTCCAAAACAGCCACTAACATAGCTCCTGGAGATACTAGTCCTGCAGCTGTTTTTCTTTGATATTTTCTAGGCATCTTATAGTTTACTTTGGACAATAAAAGAAAAGAAAAAATATAGTTCTTGTTCAAATAGCATTTTGTTGATTAAAAAAAAATATCGGGAAAAGTGAGACAGTCATGAGAGAAATGGGACAGCCTGTCCCAGTTCGCCCCATTTCCAGTTTTCACACCATATTATTGCTCACTAGCATATACATACAGTAAACATCATATACTTTGTACAGTTACACATTAACATAGGTAGCACTATTATATCACCATTAATAATCACATACATACATACATACATACATACATACATACATACATACATACATACATACATACATACATACATACATACATACATACATACATACATACATACATTCATAAATACATACATACATACATACATACATACATACATACATACATACATACATACATACATACATACATACATACATACATACATACATACATACTTTCATACATACATTCATAAATACATACATACATACATACATACATACATACATACATACATACATACATACATACATACATACATACATACATACATACATACATACAGAGTAAAATATCAATTGTTTCTTCTCTAAGAGTAGGTAACAATGTGAATCTCAGTGAGGTTGGTTGTAAATTTAAGTAAAATTTGTGATTCAGTAATGTTTGTTAATTCATTAAGGTTAGTGAAACTAATTCAGTCAGCTTGGTTAAAAAAATTAGTCCGGTTGATGAAAGAGTTTAGTTAAATTGGTGATACAATTCAGTTGGTTGGTCAAAAAAATTAGTAAGTTTAATTAAAAATGTTAACTTAGAAATAAAAGCTTTTTCAATCAAATCATTTCTCAAATAAGTTAGATGATTTGGACTTTTAATTACGAATTCATATGTTGAATTTGTACTTAAAAGTCCAAATCATTTAACTTATTTAAGGGGACAAGATAACAAACCTTTAAATCTTTAATAATTAAATCATTAAGAGTCTCCATTTTTCCAATATCAGCAGGTATTTTATGAATACCAGAATTTCGGCTAATATTTAGAGAAACAAGATGTGTCAGCTTAAATATACTCTTTGGAATATGATTCAATTGATTTCCAGCAATATCCAAGTTTTTAATTGAAAATTAAAAACTTGGATATTGCTGGAAATCAATTGACCATTAACATTATCTGGAAAATCTCTTAAACAATTATTCTCCAAATTCAAAGTATTTAACTCTTTTGACCATTCCTGAACATCTGGCAAATGATTTATTTGATTTGATGACAAGTTCAAAGTAGTCAGTTTTGAAAGCATGAGTAATTCTGGGGGAATGGATTTCAGTTTATTCCCTCTAAGATTTATATCAGCAACATTTTGAAGATAGGTGCAAATATTGGCTGGAAAACACTTGATTTTGTTAAAAGATAGACAAAGACTAAATATTGCTATAGATTGAAACCAATCTTCTCGTAGGTAGCAAAGATCTAAGTCATTCCAATGGGCTTTTTGTTCCTCTACATACACATGAGACAATAAAAGTTTGACAGCTTCATAGTTTTTTACTTCATTGCTACATGCAAGACGAAAATGAATCGCAAGATCCTTTTTTATATCATCAATGAAAGATCTTAAGTTAAGAATAGTAAACAGAAAATAAGAAAATACTTTTAAAGTATAGTTTGCTGTACTTAGTATTTAAGGTATGGCATTCATAATTAACAATAACATTTTAACGACTTTAACATTTACTAAGTATTATAGTTTTATTAACAACACAGCAAAAAACGGCATTATGACTTAAATGTAATATCTTTTTGATACAAATACAAAAATTCTATTACCTTATTTTAGATACTTTTTCAGGAGAAACATCAATATCAATCGAACCAAAACTTTCTTGAGAATCATCAATAAGAAATTTTAGACTATCATTAAAGCGCATCAGCACAACATAAAATAAAAGCACCAATAATGTAGTTTTTGAAAAGGTAGATTTATCAATAGATTTTATCAGACATTCTTTTATATTGGGAGGTTTATATACAATAATCATTCGCACAGCATCATAAATGTCATTATCAACTGCTATTTCCAGACATCTTTGAAAAAATGTTTCTTCCAATAATTTGGAATCTAACATTTGAAACTTTTTGTAAAAAACATCAGGATTTTCACAAATGGAACTGTAAATTTCTAACAATCAAAAAAAAAAAAAAACTATTGAAAATATTTTCTTTTAAAACATTAACTTTCATTGAAAAAATTCACAAAGATTGTTAATACAAATTAGTTTTGATTGCTGCAGTGTTATGGATATTAAAACTTTCTAGAATATATTAAACAGTTTACCAATAACATTAGGACATATGCTACTATTCCATATGACAGCCATTTAATGACATCCAAGAACTTGCAACTACTTAAAGGCATTTTGTTGATTAAGAAATTTATTTGACTATTTTAACCTTTTTTACTCAAGTTAAGAGAAGAAAAATATTCCATGGTTTTAAATAATGATAAACACGGCTTTAATCAAACTCAAAGCAAATCAACTCATTTGTAAGTTCCATCTTGCACCAGATTTTTGGCAAAACAGAACATTTGGTTTGGCTGAACTTGCACCAGATTTTTGGCAAAACAGAGCATTAGGTTCGGCTGAACTTTGAAAAGAGTTCGTTCAAAAAATTGCAGGACTAAAATCATCTTAGTTTTACTTTAAAAAGTTGAAAGAAATTTTTTAACATTTGTATAATATAAAGCAAGAACGTGTATCTCAAATATTTTTCAATGAACTTGAAGAACAATGAATTTAAAGTCTACCAAAAACTTTAAAAAGCAGCTTTTATTTTCATAAGGTTTTAAAGTAAACAAGTTCTGTGCTCCTGATTGTTTTTATACCTGTGAGTTTTAGCATTGCTTGGCGATGAATGTTTTTTAAATAATATTATGTGACTGAAACAAACTGAGTAGGCTACATTCTAAACATACAAACAAGAAAACATCACACACAAATGACAAAATCTCTTCTATAAGTTAATCTATTTGTTCAAAATAAACAATGTTATAATACAGAACAAGAAATCAGAGTAGATTAATGGTGAGTGAATACTTGGATTCAGTAAAACATTTCATTTCCTTGAGTTACTAAAAATGCAAAGACTTGCTAAGATATGATCTATAACTTCAAAAATTAGTAACCTTAAAAAAAGAATCTTTTCTATTGAAGAACGAGTTATTTTCTGAAACTTCAAAATAGTTTGAAAAAGAACTTTTACTTTCATTTACATAAACTGACATAGATTTTGGTTCACAGGAGGGAATCACAAAGTGAGAAAAAGCTTTCATACTTCTAAAGAATTGCTTAAGATTTAACCAGTCAAATTAAAAAGTCATCAAAAACACAGCAAAACTCCTGCAGCAGAACAAAAGTTTGAGGATAGTATAGAGAGAGTTTCAAAAATGGTTTTCTTAGAGTATAATCTTGAAGAAAAATCTTTAAAAACATAAGAATCCTATTTTAACAATATTTATTTTAAACAATAACATAAACAAAATTTATGGTCTAGACAATTTAACTTTTGAAATCAAATAAAAAATTTCAATGACTGACTCTTATCATCATAAGGTACAAATGTTAGCACTGGCACAAGAATCAAGAACATGCAGAAAGATATCAAATTACTTTGAAATATTTGAGAATCAGGCTGAAACTTCAATACATACACACATACATACATACATACATACATACATACATACATACATACATACATACATACATACATACATACATACATACATACATACATACATACATACATAAATATATACATACATACATACATTCATACATACATACATACATACATACATACATACATACATACATACATACATACATACATACATACATACATACATACATTCATACATACATACATACATACATACATACATACATACATACATACATACATACATACATACATACATACATACATACATACATACATACATACATACGTACATACATACATACTTACATAAATTAAATGAGCAAGAACTCTTTCATTACCAAAAAAAAAGTCTATTTTAACAGAAAAATAAAATTAGTGATTTACATTTTTCAAAGTGATGCGTTTTCAAGAATGATGCCAAATAAGACTTTAGTAATATGAAGAAATCTCAATCTTAATGAATTACAATCCTGCAAACAGATTTTCTTAATTTCAAGGTCAGTTTGTCAATGTTTTGCATTCTCAAACCTAAGTGCATTACAGCTTTTGCATGAAATACTCACAATATGTATACAAATATACATCACAAAAATACTTTAATGGGTTTAATTGCTTGTTCTGAATGTTGAGTGTATGCTGAACCAATCTGAACACTACTCCTGGTATTCAAGCTTTAAATTGTTGTTTTGGAGAAGATGAAGAACTCAAATACTAGTGTTACAAATATTTCCACTAGAAAAATATGATTTCTTATGCAACAGCATTGAGAAGACACTCCTGAAAAGTATCAATATGTTGTCTTGGATGATGTTTAAAATTATCACTGAAAAAAAAGTCAATCTTCACATTTATAAAGTAAGCTTATCTTTTTAGAGGAAGTGTTTCTCAAACAAAAATCCTTTTGTTACCTTTCATAAAATGGTCATCATGAAACAAGGTTTGTTTACAAAATTCAAAAATATAGTTTGATATATCAAAGAGCATTTATCAGATGTATCATGTGTTAAAAACTTTACTAAGGCTGTGCAGAAAAAGTTTTAAACATCATAAACTTTATCAACCTTTATCATCACTGTTTAAATTTTGATCTAAATGTTGAATGGGTAATTTTTGCTAACAACCATGGCAAATTCCCCTGTAATGTTAGTAGTGGAACTGTTAAAAGCTATAGAAATCAAGAGTGCCAAAAAAGGATGTGTCATCCTTTTATTTCTATTAGTTTAAAAATAACAAGTTTTAAAATAACAAGCATTGATACAATTGAAGAAGAAATCAGTTCAAAAAATAAAAATTACAAAAAGAGATTTCATTAAACGTTAACAAAAAATGATTAAATTTCAAGTTTTCAGGATGGATTTTGGAAGGGATTGGTAAAGATATAAGTAAACTTGATATAAAAGTTAGATTAATGCATTAACATGGATAAGCTTAAAAATTCTTTTAGCCTAAAAAAGATGACAAGTGCTGTGTGCTCAATTCAGAAGCTATATGCCTAATTTAGATCTAGAGAATATTAACAGTTGGTTACAAATAAAAAAACTAATTACACTTAGGACATAAATTTTATGGTTTTATTACCTTATCTTTTGTTATTTAGTTGGTTCTTCATCAATTTTTTTTTCAAATTCAAGGGGAATTAGATCAAGTAATTCAGAGACAAAGCATAAATCTACTTTACATCAGTACAACTAAGATAAAGTAATGATGTACAACTAAACTTTTTCCCCTAGAACATAGGTGACATCCTCCATTTTAGTACCAAAGACCAGTAATTTACAAGTCAATATTTTGTGTAGGAAATTAGATAAAACATTTGTTGAAAGTATGAAGTCCTAAGAAACCTATTTTTGAACTACTTGAGCAAAAATTTATTACGATACAAAAATGTTTAGAAAAACCCCAAAACCATTATCAAGGTAATAAATGTTAAAGTTCCTTAGATACCCCTTTATATTGTCATAAAATACTGAATGAGCATAATTTCAAAATGATCATATCAAATAGAGAAAGTTTCCATATCAAAAAGCCACATAAATTTACAACTTAAACAGCAAAGAGTGAAAAATACAACATAAATCTTGAGTCACATTTAAGAAAACAGCAAAATCTATATAAGCAAATAATACAAATAAACAAATTGGGTAAATACCTTCACTATATAGCTTACGACTTGCATTATAGCAACAACTGACAACTGCTGTCCTACATGGGGTTTTCTCAAAGTCATCAACTAAACTTGCATCTGCACCACATTTGAGAAGAACATCTATACATTCACAGGCATCAAGCGATGCAGCAATATGAAGAGGGGTATAATTTCCATGTGCTCGCACATTTATGTTTGCTCCACATCTAAGTAATTCCTCAATGATCTCTGGTTTGCGAGCGATTACTGCTTCATGAAGTGGTGCATATCCAAAAAATCCATCTAGTTTATCCATTTGAGACCTGAATGCTTGATCTTGGAGAAGATTTTGTACTTCACTTAACTTGCCAGCTCTGGATGTTCTGTGTAACTTTGTATAATCAACCTTATTCATCTATAAACAGGCAATACTCAAGCAAAAAGCTAATCAATTTGTTTCAACAAGAAATTACACTTTATATTAGTTTTAACAACCACTTACATTCTTTATTGCAAATATTTTTATGTTAACTTTTACATTTAAATAATAGAAACATAAAAAGCTCCAACTTAATATGACCAAAAAATATCTTAAAGAAACTTTAACTCCTCTGCAGTGTCAGTCAATTTTCTTTATATCAAGAACCAAAATTTGTGACAAAACAATGTTTTTGAGGCAATTTCCATTTTAAGAGCCTAATTTTAAAAGTTTCTGTTTTGGCTCATTATTAGCTCTTGGTTTTTTTTTTAAAAGAGACCTAACCCATCCAAATTTTCTATGACAATAAATATGAGTCAAAATTTGTCTCTTTGTCTACAAAAAATCAAAATCCTCTTCATTTGTTGCAGTGTGACCTGCAATCTTAGTTAAAACCATTTTTACATTTTTTGGTAAAAAATTCTCCATTTGTGAAAGCCTATTGAAAACTTTCATACTTTTAAAACTTAGTATATAATCACATTTATAATATAGATAACAAGGATCTGCATTATGGTAATCGAAATCTATACTGAAATCAATCAATATTTTGGCTACATATTACCTTTTTTGAATGACCTGTTCACACAGTTGATATAAAAGAGTTTCCATCAGACTCTTCCTTGTTTCTGCTTCCGCGATTTTTAGGCCTGTAGTAAAGGAGGCGATGCAAACTGTATGATTATAAATCTGGTTTTGAATGTTTATGAAAAGGGCAACTCCATGGAAGAATTGATAGTTAGCATAAATATGAAAGTTGTAGCAAACGGTTTGAAGTGTGAATTTTTAACTATTATAATAATCAAATAAATCAATTTTTAAAACCCTAATTACTTTTAGAATATATTAAAGTCATTAAGTGTATGGATTTATGAGACAATAAATATGTGCTTTTTTCTTCCTACTTTTGTTCGTTCAGTTGGAAAGGTAATAACTTGCTATAATAATAGATTTATCAAAATAACTCGACTGATTCAAACAGACAAAAAAAACAGCCTTTCAAATAGAATACAGCTAAGAAAAAGTTTATTATCAGCTCATTAAGAAATCGCAGCATGATGTTCTAGTACATCTAAATTCTTGCCGTGATTTATAAATGCAATTCTGTTTGTTTGTACAGTAATTTAAATTTAATTTTGCGCGGAATATTTGATAAAGCTTTAATTAGCATTATATTAAATAGATTATAAAACGCTTAAAGGTGAGTTTCCACTCATCCGTTTTAGCTACGGGAAAGGGAAAGGGATGGTAAAATTAATCACACGAACATGCGCAGTGATTAATTTTCAAATTAAATTACAAACTGCGCATGCTCACGTGATTAATTTTCCCATCCCATTCCCATTCCTGTAACTAAACGGATGAGTGGAAACTCACCTTTAGACTTTGACAAAATGCATGATATCCCGCCGTGATGAACTTTACTTTTCATGTTATGAAACATGTCTATCTTGCGTTATGATTTTTAACCCTTTGCACTCCAGCCTAGTAATGCATAAAGGCTACCAGCAACTCCAGCACTATATTAGTTCCAAGTACATACCTATGATATAGATGAAAAATAGAGTCGTTTAAATAAAACAAAATTTTTATTTCTTAGTTATTTTATAAACAAAACATATTCTAATTTATATTATAAAAGAAAAACATAAATTTTATGACTTAAAATTTTTTAAAGTGTGATATCTTTCGAAACAATGGCCCATTTGCATTCGCGGTTTACCGGGACAAGTATCACAGTATTCCGAAGTTTCGTGTCTTTGTCCTTTTTCCTGTCTATTACAACAAACAATAAAATCTTTTTTCTTGCCTTTTCGCAATATGTGCAGTTTTTTGTCTAGTCTTGTTTCAGTTGCTGAAGTGAAAGGTCTTGATCGATCTTCACGGAATTCGCCTACAAGTTGATCGACTAATCTCTTGATGAACTTCAAATGGAGTAGTGGTTTTTCGTTCTTGCTTTTTTTTACACACTTATATAAAATGTATGAATTTATTGCAGATATCTCCATTCCCCAAAAGAACATCTTCCTCCACCACTTAGGAGATTTTCTTAAAAAAAAAATATGATGATGCGTATTGATCAGCGCGATCAACACAACCCATTGAAGCCGTGTAGTTAACAACAATTTTTGGCTTTTCCACATTTTGTTGTTCACCTCCTCTTACAAATCTGGTTTTTGTAATGAATTCAGCGCTATCACTGGTGCTTATCAGCGTAACCACCCTTTTATCTTTCCAAGACAATATCATCGTTCTTCCCATTTTGTAAGCGATCGATTTATTTTCACCGAATTCGGGTTTCTTTATTGAATCAGGTATGCCCTTGCGATTGATTTTTATTGCACCTGTTAGATAGCATTTCATTTGTAATAATTCTTCCGCCAGGACAATGCTAGTGTAATACCTATCTGTATACATATGGTAACCTTGTGCGTCTGGTACGTTCGACAATAAATTGTTATACAGGTGCAATGTAATTCTAGTACTGACAGGCAATTGAGGTTTTATAAGATTATCGGAGGTAATACTACCATAATATGGTAGAATATTGTACACATATCCAGTTTCTGAATCAGTCAAAACGTATATGCGTATACCCCATTTTGTAGGCTTATTTGGATTGTAGGTTATAAAACTAATTTTACCATTGAATTTTATTACCGATTCGTCGATACATATCTTGTCCTGGTACAAAATATTCCGCATATTTTGAATTGATATATTCCATAAAATTACTGACCCGTTGAATCCGTGTTCTGATGTCTGTTTGTTGCTGATTAACTGTTTTTAAATGTAACATCCAAAATAATTGGTTAAATCTGCTTCTAGTGAACACATCAGAAAAAAATGGCATTTTGGTATTTGCACTAGTACACCAATAATCTTGAATATTTTGCAAAACCACAGTTCCCATATTCAAAATTACACCGATAAAGGCCCAAAACTCCTCCTTATTTGTGTCGCGCCATGTATGCCATATAGAATCTTTGGAAAGAGTTTTATTTTTCAATTTGTTCTTGGCGTAACTATTTGTTTCTGATACTATTTCGTCCACTAACTCTTCCGTGAAATACAGTTTAAAAAATTTATATGGTTCCTCGATGTTGAAACCTTGTGGCCCTGGTATTTTATTTCTTGTTGAAAAATTGATTTTTTCCAAAGGAATGTCGCTTCCCGTAATATTACTCCATACATCGCCGTCTACAGATGGTGTATCTTCGTCCTCTAAATCAGATTCAATAATTGCAATTCTTCTTTTTTTTCTAACTACTATTACATCACTATCTGTCTCTAAATAATTTTCTAATTCGATTTCACTTAAATCGGCGCATGCAAAAGCACAATCGAGTTCATCTTCCACATCACTTATTTCACAACTATCGTCAAAATTTTCGCCGTCCATCTTCACTACACGAAGGGTTATAACGTTATGAATGTAACGAAATATACTTAAATAGAGCACTTTTTACTCTTATTAAAATGTAAGCATAATAAACGTATAATAAACACTATAAGATAAGCACAGACTACTTTGATTACCTAACTGTTAAGTGCGCACAGGTAGCAAAACAACTATGTCGCCGTAGAGGCGACAGCGGATTTACTGTTAGCTTTTAATGTCTTAAATACGGCGACAACGGAGTGCAAAGGGTTAATTGTCTAAATTTTCATTTTTGCCCAATTCCATAAGTTATTGATTACTTTTATATTCTAACTAATTGTGCAATTCCTGCAGAATTTCTCTAAAATTTTTTAGGAGACTGTTTCTTTTAACCTTTGTGTTGCATTGACTTTTTTATTCATTGTATACATTTATAGAGCTTTTCTACAGATGCTTTCTACACAAGTTGCCTGAAAGCAATATCGCGAAGACAATGCTGAATATTATGCTCGGGATAATGAACGACGGCGAAACGCTCGAAAGAACACGATAGAGGAGGAAAGAACATGATAGAGGAGGAAAAAGAACATGAAAGAGGAGGACAAAGAGAAAGAAAGACAGCGTGATCGGGAAAGAAAGCGGACGAAGGTGGTACAGAATGAGGTAGAAGCTTCAAATGTTTCAACTCCAAAGCTATGGGAAAGGCAATCGCCCGTGTAAAGTGTGCATTCCCAGCATCTGATACGACTAAGAAAGTTGTAATTTCAAAGTTGTATGAGAAATACTGTCCCTTGCCCCAGCCTGACATCACTAGCCCATCAACATCCCAAGATAAGTAGAAAATAAGCATTAAATACCTTAGTTACCAGTGTGAAACCAGTTTATCTTTTCATGGTGATCATTTCGGATGGTTTATTTTTGGGGCAAAATGTTCAACTTTATAGTCTAACGTTCTGCTCTCTATGTTAAGTGTAGTTGATATTTTAAAACTTTAGTTGTTATGGTAAATTTGCTGGTGCAATGATCTCATATGATGCAAGCCGGCTTAATGGGTTAAAGTTTCCCAATATTTGTTTTATAAATGGATTTCAGTGAGAATTTCTGATTGACGGAGCAGGATGAAATACAGGAAGCACACCGGCTCAATTTCCAAATTTACATCTTCACTGTCGTAGCCTGGTGTGGGAGTGAGACATGATCGTTTGCCTTAGTTACAGACAATAACGTGTATGGAAGTAATGCCGTACTCTATTTTCTAGACAAGCTGGTTGACCTTTTTGCCCTACAGGACAAGTCTGAGGTGGTGTTCTTCACAGATGGGGCAGCATCGCAGTTTAAGAACAATTTAATTGTCACTACTTTGCTACTGGCCATGGCAAATGGGTATTTGATGGCATTGCAGGGATGTGAAAAGGAAGGTGTGGAGTGAGATTCTTTCGCGGAGGGCGCGTGTTCAGAGTATGGCAGATTTTTTGAACATTTTGGCTGCCAAAGAATTGAAGACAGAGGGGTTCCTGTTTCCTTCTACAGAAATGGAAGCCTACAAAGACCCATCCCGATATTCTCCATTAGTTAATGTTCCGCAAATTCATCAGGTAAAAAGTTTGATTTTTCTTAACTATACATTTAAAAAAGCAAATTGTGTCCGTATTTATTTTATTTGTCTGCAAGTTTTCTATGATCGAAGTAGAAAAGCTGAGACCACTGTGTGAAATTTAGAGGATTGTGTTCTGGTGGATTAAGTTATCAAGGATCAAGTTCACATTTCAGCAGCTATAGAGAATCCTTTCGTAAAGAAGGCCAAAGATGATAGCGATGCAGAGGAGATAACTATCGAGAATGATACTCATCTGGTGGATGAGTCCAATCCAGTGGACTCCAACATGGCTCCCTTTAGTTCCATGATCATCCACCATCATATTTTGGCCCAGGAGCGGTGGTGATTGCCAAGTTTCAATGTGGCATTAAAAGTAAGCAGTATGTTGGCCAGGGTTTGGCTGTCGATGTTGAAGAGCTTCAAATCAAATTTGAGAAGCATCATATGCATGTTATAAGTTAATTAAGGACGTTAGCTTTGTTAACATTCCGCTTTGTTAACAAGGATCAAAAATAATCCTATTTCAGAAACTTCCGCCGTGATTTAAACGTGAATACGAAAATGTGAACATCTTGGCAATAAAATAATAGATCTAAATTGCTTTTATTTTATTGTAAAATCCAGAAGTTTCGCATGCATAACCTATGATTTTAATCCCAATAACGATTGCTAAATCAGAAAGATTTAATTAAATGGTTATGAAACAAATCTTATTTCTTCCATTCCCGCCGTGATTTTTTATTTTCTAAGAGTTTCCAGTAGTTAAAATTAATTGATCATTACAATTTTTTCAGAATTCGTAAATATCAACCATTGAAATGAACTGCTTGAGTTTCAATTCAATATGACAATTTTGTTTATAAAAGTCAATTAACTTCCCACCTTGATTTCATGAAGTTGCCCAGAACTTTTAAGGCATCAACTGGTATATTTTTTGTACAATATTCATGTTTACAAAATTTGTTAAATTTAGGCCAAATTATTTTTGTGAACATAAAAAATGATCTCGTGACTCTCATCATTAAACTTACAGGGGTTACTATTTGATCATCGTCTAGTACTTCACTTCGTTAAAACAAATGAGAATTGTATAAAAAAAAGATTTAATATAAAAAAATGATATTAGTTGAATTTATAATTAGTTCCTCTAAAAAACCATTGCAGATCCAGAGTATGCACAACGCAAGAGTATGTAATTAAAAAAGAATCTCTGTCAGTGCCAAACAGGGTTGTTACCAGGCGCTAGATAATCGGTAATGAGCCTCGGTTCTCTTCTAGCATCGAAACGATATCCTACGGTATCAATATTGATTTCACACGCAGTTGGTATGGTAGATACCGTTTGTATCGGTATTGAGTCATATATAATTAATAGGCACAGCTTAATTGGCATTGTGTAAGTCGATAACAAGAAGGATGGTCTCAAAAAGTGTGATAACGCTTATATACTAATGTCGAAACCATCAGTATTGATTGAATACCACACAATACCGATAATAAAAAGAACCGTATAGGTATCAATTGGTCGCTTAGTCTCATTTGATATCGGCAAAAAAAATGAAAATAAGAAGTTGTAAATTTACTATGAAAAAAATACCAGGCACTAGATAATCGCTATCATATCTCTGTTCTTGTCTGGTATATCGAAGGTATTGTCTGTATCAGTTTTATCGGTACTGCTTCTGTACCGTTGATATTATTTAGTATCGCAGCTCGGTTCTTCATATGAAATTTTATTTTATTTTTATAAACAGCTTGAAATTTTAAATAGTAAATTTATATAATATAATAACTGACTGATATATAACCGACTCATACAATATAATTGAAATTCGCAAGGATTGTGTGGTATCGTATGACATCATACTTATTAAATATGGTATTACAATTTTAGTTTAAAGAATTATGTAGTATCTTTTTTGTAAATGAATTTCTCATGTTAACATTACAACTTTAATTTAATTTAGCGTGGTTTTGCATTCATAATTTAATTTCTCATCGTTATTTTAATTAAATCTCGCGTGTTATCGTAATTCTCATCTGGTATCGTTTTTCATTCTATTTTCAACAATCAACAACTAATGCAAACTAATTGTCATTCACCATGCCTCAAAAAACATCCTTAATCTTGGATTATTTCAACAAAAATTATAGATACTATTTACAAAGTATCATTTATGTTCTATACCTGCTCATTTATTTAATACCTTGTGGTGTGCTGCTGTGTGCAGTTCAATTATGTGATTAATTAAAAACTTTAGCACACCTTTTTCTGGAAAAATCAAACTTATAATAAAATAAATAAAAAAAAATAGTAAAAAACTCTTTTTTGTATTCATAATGGCTGAAAAAGTCTTGTGAAGCCTATGTAATTAGCAAGGTTTTAAAACCTAACACTCGCTTTTGTCTCTATAACTCGAGCAAAACTTTGAACATAGTTTCCTATGCATGTTATTCCCTGCTTGACGCTGGGATTTTTGTGTTACAAATTCTTTTACAAATATAGCATTTTTAACAAAATCACTTTATATATATATAAAATATTAATTAATCCAGCACTTTAAACAACAAAATTTTGTCTCTTGGTTAATGTCTTGTGGTAGTTTTTATTTCCTATTAAGTTGCATTCTAAATTTTCAGGAGAATCTACTCTGTGTAAAACTTGTGGAAATAAGCTGGTCACAGAGCAATCTAATACTAATGGTTTGCGAAAGCAAATTCAAACACAACATGGGAAAATATTCATCAAACTTCAAAAGAAAGAAGACAAGTCGAGATCACAAGCAGATGAAGAACATTTGAGACAGGTCCTTCTGAATCCACAAGGGATATACACTTTAAACTTTTCACCCTCCGGCATAAGCTAGTTACAAAAAAGTGACAGCTAAACAATTAGATCAATTAATAGTTGGTCATGAGATCATTACTTTGATTGCTGCTGAGTACTTGTCGTTTAGTATCGCTAATTCTGCAACTTTTGAGAGATTTATAAACAGAATATTACCAAACGCCAAATTAAAAGTTTCAATGAGTTTCTCGAAAAATAAGCTCCCTCAACTCTACAATACACTTAAGCGAGCTATGCATCAAGTCATGGAAACAGAGCTTATGAATCTCTTTAATTTTGCCAATTACCACCAAACACTTGACATTAAGGTAAAATAAGTAATACATGTTTGTGACATTACATTAGTCTCGCCAGACTTTATTCTAAAGAAATTCCTATTGGAAGTGTGCCTATTCAAAGAGCGGCACACTGGTTTCAAAAGTATTTGACAACACACTCTCGAACCCTGAATCATTAAGAAAAACACACAATAAGCTATGTGTTGTTGATCAGGTATCAAATATGGCATGTGTTCTAAACAATAGGGTGTCTTTAGTGATTAAACAAGAAGGCTCTGTCACATACAGTGATCAATAACTCAACACTGCACTACAAAGGACAGAAGAGGGTAACCAGGGACTGAAAGAAGGATATCATAAAGCCATTTCAATCACCACCAGGCTTAATAAATTGACAGCCTTAAGTGCTTGTTCCAAATTAGACGTAAATTATCTCAAAATACTCTCCACAGTAACCACGAGATGGAACAATCATTATGACGTGCTGCTATTTGAGTGATACAGAAGGTGATGATTGGAAGAACACCATACCTAAAGATGAAAAGTTTCTATTCATTGAAGCATTTGCTCTAGAGAAAAAAAAAAAAAAAATCACGCCACTAAGGGAAGCAATAGATCATTAGAGAAATTTTTAAAGAACATATTATCAGAACTAAATAAGAGATTCCAAGAGAAATGCCGCAAGCTCCTTGCATATGCATTATATTCAACCATTTTCACGTGAACATCTCCTTAATGTTGATGCTGAAAATATCCAAAAGCTCATTAAAAACCACCCCACAACCAAAGAATACTTTGAGAATACTTTATCATGTGCGTCAAGTTTCAATAGTAATAATGTTGGAAAGGGTTCCGATGCTTGTAAAACTCAAAATTGGGAGGAAGATGGAATTTTTTTAGTGATGGAGAAGGATGAAGAAGAACTCACATCAGGCACCCGGAAATCCACCTATTACATGGAAGTAGACTAATAACTAAAAAGAAGAAAAATAGACCCAAAAATAGAGCAATACTGAGACTTTGGTTCGGCGGAAGCAGCATGCAAATGAACTGCCTATCCTTTTAGGTGTTGCAAGATCCTGGTGGGCAACTCGACCAACCTCTGCATAATATGAAATGGCATTTTCTGCAACTGGCCTTGTTATCACTGATCATAGATACAAATTTGACTGTGAAAAAAAACGTTCTTAAAAAATCTCTTTTGCTTCTCTTTAAAACTGCGTCTCCTCTCCTCTAACTCCTTTTCTACTGTAAAACTCTGTTGTTTGAGCTTCTTATAGTTTTTGTTTGTTTTCGGTTTCAATACTTTTTCATCATTTACTTATATTGCAGGTTGATGAGTCTTTGTGTTTACATTTTTTCCCAGCTGTTTTTATTTTGTCTTCTTTCCACTTTATCACATTTACTTGAGTCATAGTGTATGCGTCTTTTCCTAGCCGTTGTTTTCAACTTTTTTTTTCGCTTTATCATTTATTTATGTGACAGGTTGATGAGTCATCGTGTATACGTCTATTCTGATGGTTGTTTTTAATTTAGTTCTCCCTTCTCACAATACGATTCTTTTTATTATTGGTATCGTGCGGTATCGACATTAGTATGTTAGCAATAACATTTTCTTCGAGACCATTCCTCTCGGTATCTACTTACACGATGCCGTTAATCTAGTGCCTATCAATTAACTGAATCAAAACCGATATAACCGACACATTCGATACAAGTAATACGTGATGTTGATATTGATACTGTTAGGTAACGTATCGATAAGACAACACAACAGAGATTCGATAAGAATTATCTAGTGCCTAGTTGTTACGACACAATATGTCTGGTAGATCTGTCGACATATTTTCAGACATTTTCTGCCTACATAAGTTGAATCCGAAATGCTTTCTGTTGACATATTGTGAGTTAATTTTGTGTCTGAGACATTTTCTAACCACATAAAATACGTCCGACATATTTTCTATCGACAGTTTTTGATATAATTTTGTCTGACATATTTGCTGTTTACATTCTTGTAGAAAAAATCAATCTTACAAATTTATGGTGCATTTCAGAATAATTTTGATGAGTAAATGAAAGTAAGCTAAAGAATTAGTTGTTTTTTTGGAAACAATTATTCTTAATTAGGGATGGCACTTTTACTTATTTTGATGTAAAAAAAAAATTACTTTACATAACTTAGATTAAATTATGAAATATATGTACATTTTAAAGTAATTAAATGAAATAGTTAAGAATTTTAATTATGAAATATATGTACATTTTAAAGTAATTAAATGAAATAGTTAAGAATTTTAATTAGTTTTTTTTTAATGGAAAAAGGTTTTTAATTTTTTTTTTTTTTTTTAAAGTTGTAGAGAAATTTGAGCTATATTTAAATATATACAAATCAAGTAAAAAAAGTTTTTAGTTTTTTAAGAAACTTTATGTAATTGAAAAGAAAAGTTATTTCACTCTACCCTCACATTCGGGGAGAATGAAGTACGCAAATCTATGTGTAATTAAAACAACACTTAACCAAAAAAAAACAAAAAGCAAACAATAATAACAATTTAAAAAACAACCAATAATAGCAATTAAAAACAACCAAATAAAAAAAACTTTATTTTTGTGATGATATTAAGTCGTAAAGAGGTACTAGAGGTTGAGCTGAATTGTCACTTGTGCGGCACTTTTTGGTGCAATAAAACTCAGCGCCTTTTACATATCGCTTTGGTATGCATGTTTGAGAAAGCCAAACCTTGCATTTTGAATTTTCACATTGATACCATTCCATGTATTGACTTGTTGAAGCTTCGCCTAAAACTTTACGGCACTTTTTACATTTCACTTGGTTTGCAGCTGTTATTGTTGTTGGAGTTGCTGTTGTTGCTTGATTTACTTGCAGCTCGTCATTAAAGCTTAGCTTACCTTGTTTTTTAGCTTGCTTTGCTGCTTTTTTGCTCTCAGCATCTTTCAATCTTTCGAGTATTTCAAGTTTACTAAGACACTCCCCATCGAACCTTGATACATCTACATTTTTCGTTTTTTTGTGTCAACGTGTTGAATACGAAACATTTGTTGCAAAGCTGCTGCAAGCGATTGGGCCGATTGCAATTGTTTTTCAACCTCTTTTTAAATTTCCTTTTGAATAGCCGGAATTACTAGACTATTGAAGGTTGTTTGCAGGCGAGTTGGCTTTGGAGGTGACTTTGAAGCTGATGCTATGCAACACATGCTGATGCTAGATGTTGTTGATATAGATTCAGATAGCAGTGGCTAAGATGGTGTAGTTCCTGGTGCTAGTAGTGGTTGTGGTACTTTCATAGATTCTGGTGGTTGAGATGATGAAGGCTCAGGTTGAGATGACGGTGTTTTAAACGTATTAGCAATTTGCAATTTTGACTGATCGATTTTACTGATGTCGAGTGGAAACAAGCCAGTATTCTGAAATCCACTAACTATTTGGGTGCGTGTTAAAACTTCACCAGAGCTAAAAAGTTTTGCTTGCAGTTGGCTAAAACATTCTTTTGATAAGTTACTGAACTTAGTCTCTGCATAAAACTGTTGAAGTAATTTGCGCCAAACTCTTTTGACATGACAATAAACACCAACATCTAGTGGCTGCAGAATGTGTGACGAATGAGCTGGTAAGCAAATTAACAAGATATTGTTTTTGATACAAATAAGTACGACCCGATAGGTGACATGTGTCACATGTCCATTTACGACTAAAATATGAATGCCTATAATTGGATAACTATAATTAGATTTATTTAATTAAGTAATTAATTGATTAAAGTAAAGATTAAGCTAATTACCTGGAATTTTTTTAATGGCAGGAACATACACGCCAGTGAGCCAATTCATAAATTGTTTATCTTCCATCCATCCGGATGGAGACATGGCGTAAACGGCATCGTCTGGACCACTTCAGCACCAACTTCTGTACAGGCGTTTTTTTGATTTAAAAATAATATATGGAGCAAGACGATTACCAGCAGCATTGATGCAATTTCCAACTGTGTAATGGATTTTTTCATTGTTGCCAACCAATTTTAATGGTCGTTTTGCACCTCGCCGGCAAACTATATGTTGCTTGCCTTGATCTCCAGAAAATTCAATTTCATCAACATTCCACAAATGACATGAAGTACTTTCATTGATTCCTGCTTCGTTGAATTCTTTTTGCAGTGTGTTGAAATACTTTGCAACTATTTCTTGTGTGCAAGAAGCGGCTCTGAAGGATGAAATATTGCCTATAGCCTTGATGCTTAACTTATGACTCCACCGGTTTATGAAAAGCTTATACCAATCTCTCCCTGGTGTACCATTAGGAAACAAATGAGATTGACCTTGGTGTTGCAAATAGTCGGTAACAAGTGTGATGACGTCATTGTAAGTTCTACGTATTAACGTATTTCATTCAATCCCACATGTCTCCGTTTTCGTTTTTTTCTCATAACTTTTTTCCCTGAATAGCAAACTTGATTTTGAAAAAAGATTCTTGACCAGCGTAAAAAGTTCTACCAGTAAACTTATTAAGTTCACTAGTATCAAATTTAATTTCCGAGAGCTTTATGTCCATTTTCCAAAAAAAGAAAAAAAAATATCATCATGCATTCGAAAACTTAGCAAACTATCAAAAAAAACTTTTTTTTTTAAATTAAAATTTGATATCATCTTATTCAGAAAAAAATCCTCTACAACATGATCAAAAAATATTTGCAAAAAGTTTATTCAATAATTAATTAAGAACAAAAGAATAAACATAGTCATAACTATTTCATTCTACCCTCTATTTCATTCTACCCTGTTTTACTATACATTTTAAAGTAATTCATTTTTTAAAAAATAACGTATTACATATAAAATGACTTAAAGTTAATTTCAAAAATGCTTAACTTATAAAAATATTTTTAAAAATGCGTTATTTTTTTATTGCAAGTTAAAGTAGTTTACATAAAAGAGTTATTTACTTTTTGTAAATTACTTTTTAAAGTAAGCCGTGTGAAAGTAATTTGCTTTAAAAAGTAATTTAGATTTATACTTATACAAATAGTTTGTATCAAAATGTATTTTACTTTTTGCATGCAAAAGTAAATTATTTTTGAAAGTGATCTTACGTAAATATAAGATTTTAAAAAAGTCATATTTACTTTAAAAAGTAAGAGAATACTGCATCGTAATATGAAATTAGTTTTATGTGTAAAAGTAACAAAAATTAACATACCCAGGCAGCAAGTATATACTGGTCCGATAATGGCTAGCCTATGCCAGCGAATTCATTAAAGGACCGTTCATGGATTGCCAGTTCTGGCAAGCCGTAACAGAGCCATTGCCGAGCCTTTATAACATAGCCTGTGGTTATCCAAGATAGTACCAGTTGCAAGCCATTAATGGTTTGCCGGAGCAGATGAATAGACATTGGACTAATATCGGCCGACCATTGCCGAATCAATTTAATTTAACCTTAGTGTAATTTAAAAAAGCTTAAGTTCTGGCATCCATCTTGTTTTTAACGTTTCATACAAATATATATTCTCAGATTATTTATTTGTTAAAAAATATTTGCAGGCGAGATACTGTTCTAGTCTGTTTTCTTTTACTTCATTACTTTAAAATCTTTTGAAGATTATATTTTACGGAGTAAACGAAAAATTCAAAAAAATATTTTCGATGAAATCGCTGAAGCTAATAGTTTTGTTTTGAAAGATAATTCATTATCTTTAAATTTGAACTGCAATAACTCAAAGTTGGATGCTACTCCGGAGAGTTATGAACCTATTGACACATCTATTTTATCTTTAAATTCAGTTTTTCATGATTGTGTCAACAGCTGTGAAGAAATTTGGAAAACCAATGATGAAAAATCAATTAGTTCAGAATCAATTTTATCCATAGACAAGTCAAATGTTATAAATGTCATAGTTAATGAATTGACTAGTTGGGCAACTAGGCACAAAATTACACATACAACTTTGGATGATTTATTGATTATATTGCGTAAATCATTTCCTGGCTTATAGTCCGGTAGAATTTAGTCTTAACCTAGAAAAAATTAGTATAAAGACATGTTATATATCGTTGGAAAGCTTATTTTTTCCTCTTTTAAATGAGTAATTGGTAATTTTTTTTATTTTGGGGAAAAAGTTGTAACGTCATAAAGATTAGCAGAAAAGCACCAAAATTGACGTTTTTTTACTAAAAGAATTTATAATTTAAGCAAGTAAATGTTATATATTTTTATATTTATTACTCCTAAGTATTAGTAGTGGGTTTAATGAACTGAAAGCGAAATAATAATAACTAAAAGTACGGTATAAAGACAGAGGGGGACGCTACTTTAGCCAATTTTTTGAAAATTTGACTTAAAGATGTGTTTACAAAACAAATATATTCAAAATATATAAAATACTGTTAAACGTAATTATTCTGTAATGTTACCAAGAGCATGTTAAAAAATATTTACAAAGAAGTTTATCTTTATGCATTAAGTTTATCTTACTTATTCTGATTAAATTAAAATTTATGTAAAAACATCTGAGAAGTGACGGTCATGGGCTGGTTCATTTTCTTCGTCAACTTTTTCAATATTTGTACAGTTAATCCCGTGACTGGTAGCACACGATGAAGTGCAGTGAAGTCCCATCTTTCTGCAGGAACATCGACTCGAAGAGGAGTTTTTACACCCAGATCGAACAACCTTTAGGATATCCTCTGGACCTGCATTTTCATCTGTCGCTATTGGTGAGTACATAAAGCCATTTAATTTCCATCCCCAATTAAGTGGGTCAAGATCAATTTCACTTAGACATCTCCAAATACGCACTTGATGATATACTCTCAATCCATGGTAGTAAGCAGCTCTAGGAGATGGTGGAAGAACAGAAGGGTCTATGTGAGCTCGATCTGAGTTTATCATTTCCTCGTACTTTTGCTTTCGTATTTGTTGTAGATTTGATGTTGAGGAATGTAGCAGCTGAAAGAAACGAATTGATGCATTTCCAATCTCATCAGGCGATTTATCATCATGGTAAAAAATATTTGCTGCATTGCACAAGTCTTTGGCTTCAAGTTTTCTAAAAATTGAAGTCTTTCCAAAATTGTGAATTGCTGATGCTGTATCACAACCTGTAAATGCGTGCGCAAAAAGAATATTGTTAATGACATGTTCAGCTGTACTGCCAATAATCTGATCAATGTCATAACATTCACGCTGGCAATCAACTCTTTTTGTCATACTTGTTAAATGTATTTTGTGTAAAGATTCAACTGATTTACAGTGGTGTAATAAGAGGCAAAGAATATCGCTGTCATCAGCAAATATTGTGACGGGCTCTGTTTTGGAAAAGTTAAGTGCAATTTTAACGATTGTAGTATCTGCGTCAGAATGACACACATACACAGTAAAACCTCTTTCTCTTAATCTAACTTCTAGAATTCGGATAAATGATTTTTTGTTGGCGTAGTTAGAGAAAATTTACTTCTATCAGACGGACAAGGATTGCTTTTATGTATTTCAACTGCAAATTGTGATAAAGATCCACGCTTTATACGCGTAGCGTCCTTTGTAGAATTTTCATATCCATCGAATACTACTACACTAACTTTAAGGTAATTAAGAAATTGGATGTACTTTTCAAAAATATTGTCAAATATTTCACCCTTGTTCCAACCGCAGCAGTATAAAAGAGCGCCACCATCGGCAACTTTTAAAGAATAAGGAGCAAATGGCATAGATATAACTGGCTTTGTTAGGTAATTTTTCAGCTTGTGTTTTTGAGCACTGCGCATAAGACCATCTTTAAAAAGTGACATAGGGAACGAAGTTAGTTCATAGTAAAAGTAGTCTTCAATTTCTTTTTCTGGTTTTTTCTCAACGATAACTGATAAACGCAAAAACAATGTCAAGGGATCAACTGATATATTTTCATTGTTGACTTTAATATTTGAGTACAGTCCTTGAAGATTTTTTACCTTGTCGCGAGACTAATTGCATAGAATCTCCGTATTTTTCTTTTAATTTATTTTGCGTCATTTTAAGGGAATATATTTCTTCTCCTAATGTTTGCATCATCTCGTAAAACTCAGAGACTGTGTATAGATCAATATCTTCCTCAAGTTTTATGCATGCTGCATTAAAGACAGTAAGCTTTTCTGTTGATGTTGGTCTTCCACAGCTTGATGTAGTAATAGGTTTTTCAAATTTTGCACGACAATAGATGTGATATCGTGCTTCAACAGCTACAAGATCATTTATATTCAAAAGTCTAGCTTCAACTGTTTTAGATAAAAAATCGTTACGTTCGTTGCATAATTCTAGAGTTGCATGATAAATTTTTGATGATTTTGTTCTTACTTCTATGAAATTATTTCTCTCAGGATGGCGACTGTCAAGTGTGCACATATTTCCACAATAAAAACATTGCTCTTTAAAATTAAAAAAAATCGAGTTAAACGTTTTCTTTCAATAGGAGTTTCCATCGATGCTTGTGATCGTTTAATTGATTTTTATTGGTTTCTTAATTTAGTTCGACACGATGAGTGAATAAAAACCTTTTCTCCTGTCTCTTGTTTTTTATTCAGTTCATTTACCAATACATTTAAATCCAATTTTAAAGCACATTCAATTAATTTTCCAAGAGCTCCTTGGTTATCAACATTCCTTCCAAATCTTGCCCCCACTTGGCTCAACGAATCTCCTTCTAATTTCATTTTACCACACAATGCACATACAAAAGGATTCATTTTTTAAGTCCATAATTTTTCAGTTTCAGAACTAGTTTTATCATCACTTACAAGATCAGATACTTTATATTAAAATCTGAAAATAGCAAATCATTACATAATTATAAACACTAAGATAAATAATTTATTAAAAAGTTTTTGATAAATATTGCCAAAAAAATTCGATTACATTTCGAATACAAAAAGAATATTACATTCTAATAACTTTAAAATTCGAAATGTAGAACAAGGAATTTTTATTCCCTCTACCCATTTTTACTTACAGAAACAAAGTTTAACAAAAATATTTGACAAAAACAAACAAAAAATCAAAAATATTCCTCTTGCAAAATTCAAAAAAGGTCCTTTGGGGGGCTGTGGCCCCCGCGGCTCCGAAAGCCATGTTTCTAGTAACAAAAAATATATATATATACTCAACACTTTTATATTATTTAAATATAAGTGTTATTATAGTTACAACGCAACTTATTGTACAGCATACTTAAAATTTATCAGCAACGTTTAAAATTTCGTATTTTACTCCTAATCTTTGTGACGTCATAACTTTTTTTCCCCAAAATAAAAAAAAAAACCAATTACCCATTTTAAAGAGGAAAAAATAAGCTTTCCAACGATATATAACATGTCTTTATACTAATTTTTTCTAGGTTGACCCCTTTTTTGGTGAAATTCTACCGGACTATTATCAAAAAGTCTCTAATCTATTCTGAAAACTGAACAATTAAAGGTTGAAGTTTTTGAAAATTCCTACTCTTACTTAGGCATAAAAAATGGATTTTTATCTGAAAGTACAGAATGTTTTACAGATAAGACTGTAACAGTTCAAGTCACCTTTGATGGGTTACCTCTTTTTAAAAGTTCAAGCATGCAGATATGGCCAATTCTTGGTTTAGTGGAAAAGTTTGATGGAATATTGCAATGTAATAAAAAACCATTTGTTATTTCACTGTACTGTAACAATTGCAAACCTAAAAACATTACAGCTTTCTTATCTGACTTTGTTTTAGAAATTAATGAACTGCACAAAAATGGTATCACAATTGACAGTCATAATTATTCATTTAGAATTTCCGCAATTATTTGTGACACCCCAGCAAGAGCATTTGTAAAATGCACTAAAGGTCATAATGCATATCATGGCTCCGATTAATGTGAGCAGCATGGTGTATGTAATGGAAGAGTAACTTTTCCTAAAACTGTTGCAACATTAAGAACAGATGCATCATTCGCTAATATGTCAGATTGTAAGTATCACATTTGTGTGAGCCCTCTAGCTCAAACCTCTAATGGTTTGATATCACAAGTCCCAGGTAATTATATGCATTTATCATGCCTGGGTAATATGCACAAATTTGTGTATTTGTTAATTAAAGGTCCTTTGAAAACACGTCTCGGTCCATGTGCAGTATTAGATTTATAAGAAAAGTTGCTTCATTTAAAAACAAATATATGTTTAGAATTTGCTCAAAAGCCAAGAGCAAATAAAGTAGCAGTTGCATTTCTTATACTGAGCTTTTTTTTTTTAAACTTTAGAATGGATCTCCATCAGTTTCTTATTGTTGATTTTAAAAATGAAGAAGATGCTGTTGCAATTTTGCCAGAAACATATTTAATCAATGATGAACTTTGCTTTTGGCCACCATATACCTCACAAGGCAAACTAAATAAGGCTATCAAAGAATGTGAAGCCCCTAATGAAAGTTGACCAAAACATACCATTTGAATTATTAAAAAAATAGGTCAGTCACATATGTACATAATGTGCTTAAGATATAACCTGCATTATTGTCAAAAAGTTATAATTGATTGTACAAAAGAAATAGTGATAATTCTACACTCTAGTTCTAATACTGATAGTGTTGTTATAAAAGTGTAACTAATGGGTTGTATTTTAGGTTCTTACAGCAAGGCACAATGTCAACCTGAAAGGCTACCAGAGCATCTGATCTACAGAGTGATTCAGAATCGAATACTAGGCGGTACTTAATAGTAGAGAATTTATACTTTTTTGTAAACACAATTTTATGGTTTTAAAGTTATCAAATCCTAAGTATTTTTATTTTAACTTACGTAAAAACTATTTGAAAAAAAAATTAGTTACCATTATAAGTCAAAGTAAATTTCTTTCATTAAAATACTGCACTTTACTTAGTAAGTAAGTTATTTTATTTACTTTTATTAAATAACAGTCATTTTATGTTGTTTTAACATGCTGATTAGTAAGAAAAGCAGCGTATTAAGGAGAATTGCCTGCTTCTGGGTACTTCTGGGTTATAATGGTAGGAATTATTCTGCATGTATGCGGACCGTTTTTGTGAAGGAGTTTTGTAATTGGGAGTAAGTTAAATAAACATGGTGGATTGGCTCCTATCCATGCCAATCCTTGACAACGTCACTTTTCCGAAGGAGCACACTTTTTCGAAAATTTCCTTTATATTGCGCTTTTTGATCAAACATTACTTTTTATGGTGATATAACGCATCAGCGTTAATAATTCCTTCCGGCGGCAAAGTAACATTGTACCAAAACACGAACTCTTTTTGGAGGTGCAAAACGTTGCCGTCCGCCTCCCAAAACATTTTTGCCTCTACCTACAGTAGCTTCTGCATTCCGATTGGCGGCCGCTGCTAGAAAATCTTTTGGAAGCCGGCTTCAATCGAGAGGTGAAAGCCACTGGCGGTTGCTATCAGAAATTATTTTGTATGAAAGAATATTTAAATGTTGCCTTCAGTGGTTTCCTCTTTTTAACTGGGGTCGGCCGCAAAAGGGGGTAGAGGGGGTGGGGGCGGGGGGGGTGGGGTTGGTAGCAGATTTTCGCATCCTGTCGCCTGAAAAAATGGATGAAAATTTAAAGTTTCTTTTTACATAATTAAGCAATTTAAATATTAATTAGTGCTAAATACATTTTTCCAAAAAAATGTATATTTTTATATGGAGAGTGAAAATCTCATAATGACAGTAAAGCAGTTCTCTCGCAAAAAGTTATATTTAGCAAAAAAATATTCCGTTTTTGTGAAAGCTTTAACTGTTGAAAAAATTATTTTAAAGTAGCTAATTAACTCTAAAGTCCCTAAACATTTTTCACAATTCGTTTAACGCATAATTAAATATGTTTAGGTTGGGATATGGACCTTTCAAAAAGTTTTGCAAAAACTATAAATCAAGTAAGTACAAATTATTTGATTAAAAATCGATTTCTGTCACGGGCATGGGAGGCCGGTAGACTTTCTAGTAAAGGTTTATACATTCAAATAATTTTCATTTTGGTTATCGTGATTGTTGTTAACAACCACGCTGAATAACAACAAACACTTTAACGCTATTAACAAGAACCACGCTGAACATTAATTCGAAATTTAGAAAATGATTGTAAAATGCAGACCAATTTTTTCTAACTGTATGAAAACTCTGAAAAAAAAAAAGAACCCCGTATTGGCATTTTTAAAAGACATATTTCATAATAAAATGTATAAAATTTCTTCCACATCATAATTTAAAAATATAAAATACAAACCCCATAGGTGAAATACAAAAAAAATTTGAAAAATATAAAATACAAACTATATAAGCGAATTACTTCCATTCTGAGTTACATTAAATATCAAGTTTTAAAGTAAGTTTAATCACATCTTCTGTTTAAGTAGCATTGAGTAACGTAAGTTTCTTGAGCTCATGTTACATCTTTCTCTTCGATGAATAAAGTTAGCAACGCTGAATGCAATTTATTACTTTAGTATCAATTTCAAGTTTTGGTAATTTCTTTTTGCACGAATGCTGTAAGTCTACTATTGAATTGTCTTCCGTAAAATCTACGAAAGCAAACTTCATTTGATCTGTATTTAAACTTCTTTGTTAAAAATGCGCTGTTATACAAAGCCAATTGGATCCAACCCTACTCTTCCACAAATCGGTTGCTTTCAAAATATGGGTAACTGACTTAAATTTAGCTCTAAGATAGTTCTTGTATTGATAGTATTACTTTCTCAATCGCTTCGCCGTTGTCTTTTGATGAGGCGGCTTGTAAAGTGGAGCAAGAATGTTTAGTAGGCGTTGCATACCAGGTACATGAAAATTGTTAAAAGGACGGCCATCTTGAATAATGCAATTTATTACGGCTTCATCTATTTCATCTTTTTTCTGCTTCCCAGCTAATTTATCTTGAACAAGTACTGTTTTTTGAGAATCGTAAAGGTACTCAGATTTTTTATGAACATGAAAAATATGTTTTAGCAGATTTGGTTCAGGCCCACATACAAGGTTTCCATTCTCCGGGCACATCAAACAAACATACTTATTTTGTGTTGACAACAAATGAAAGTAGCATCTTTTTAGGAAATGCTTTTATTTTACCGACCAATTTTATAACTTGATCATCGCCCAGTGGGCATCGACGTCATTCTCACGTCGGTTCGATGTTAGTTTTAGGTTAGCGATGTCGCCAACGTAAAGTCAACATCGCACCAACGTGAGAATGACGTCGAAAATTAACATCGAGTTGCGATGTTAAATCAACGTCAAAACGGCGTAAAACATCGCGATTACATCACGATTACATCGCGATAACGTCGCATATTAACGTCGATCCAACTTTCCATTTCCAACGTTAATGCGATGTCGCATTTGACGTCGCCTAAACGTTAAACCAACATCGCCGTGCCCACTGGGCGTCGGTATCAGAGTCCGAACCTACAACACAAACAATAGTTTATAAAAATATATTTCAAGTATCAACGCAAATTAAAGACTGATAAAAATGCATGATTGTACAGCAGTTATTCTGGGTCATTTACTTTCTTTGACATTTCTGTTTTCATTCGAAAGTTCATCTTAATATTTATATAAAACTTACAAACATATGTAAATATGAATATAAAAAAATCGTCACCAGATAGACGTCTTGCTTCAACAGACGTGTTTGTTTCAGATAAAGACACGTTTCTGGCGTTGTATGTTGATAAAGTCTTGCATTCCAAATAAAGGTATTTTTGATAATTTTCTTTTTTGTCTTTTTTTCCAGTCAATGTTGTCGAAAAAATTAAAGAAATTAATAAGGTGTTCGCCTTGTATACGAGAAGTCTCAGATTCAAATCATAAATAAAGACCCTGACGGTAATTTAATTGAATTAGTTTCCTTAATCATTTTTATGGTTTTGAAGCCCCACACAGAGTAGTTGGATTTATGGAACATAAGGTAATTAAACAATCAGTTTGTAACAAAATTAAAAAGAAAGTGGAACATGTAAAGAAAATTTTGATACTTGAAGTTCGCTGAAGGAATGATTTGAGAATAGTACCCAGTGGGCATCGACGTCAATCTTACGTCGGTTCGATGTTAGTTTTAGGTTAGCGACGTCGCCAACGTAAATTCAACATCGCACCAACGTGAGAATGACGTCGAAAATTAACATCGAGTTGCGATGCTAAATCAACGTCAGAACGACGTAAAACATCGCGATTACATCGTGATTACATCGCGATGACATCGCGATCACATCGCGATAACATCGATTATTAACGTCGATCCAACTTTCCATTTCCAACGTTAATGCGATGTCGCACTCGACGTCGCCTAAACGTTAAACCAACATCGCCGTGCCCACTGGGTAACTTGAATCAGTTATGTAACGCAATTTCAATTAAAATTACTACAACTGTCGTAATTAAAATTTTTTTACCCACAAACGATTACAATTAGGAAATCATCATGATCACACTGAATTAAGAACAAGTTATCTAAGCTTAAAAAAAAAAATCTCCTCACAAAAGTTTCGGTTCATTTCGGCCGAAACCTCTTTTTAATAGCTATTTCAGTTTAGTTATAAAATAACACATAACTACTTAGTAAAACTAATTATATAAGTAAATTTTTTTTACATTTGATTGCATGTAACTTTTGTATAATGTATTTTAAAATGCTTTTTTTTTTACAATTACGGTAGTGTAATTTTTTTAAAAATAAATTCTTTTTAAATGTAAAAGTAAGTTACATTTAGATGTAAAACTATATTATGTAATGAAGTTTTAAAAAAGTAATTAACTTTTAAATGTAAAAGTAAATTAATTTTCCATGTAACTCAATTTTACATGTAAATGTAAATTACTTTTTTATATAATCTACTTTTATACAACTTACAAATGAAAGAAAATTGACCTTTCTTAACAAAATAAAATTTGCTTTATAAAAGTAAATTACTTTTAAAAGTAAATTTAAATTTTCTTTTGAACGTTTACAATTATATACGCAATTTACTTTTTCATAAAGGCTTACTTACTTGATTAAGTAAAAAAAAAGTAATTAAAAGTGCTATCCCTATTCTTAACAAAGCTTTTATTCTAAAGCAAGGTATCATATGAAAAGTATCTAAAGCAAGGTAATGTATGACAGGTATCATATGACGGTATTGAAGCTCTAGTGGTGGTAATTTCTCTCATTAGAATATAAAAATCATCTCAAACTTAATTTTTATTACTAAAAGTGGTTTTTTTTTTTAAAAAAAAAGAATTTTTAGTAATTTATAATTACTAGTTGAACCTCAAAAGTTGAACAGTAAAATTCTTTGATAGCCTTATTTAGTTTTATATTTAGCTCATTCAATTCATATTAAGAAGACTAACTGATAACAACTGATAACTAATTACGATTAAAATACTTATAACAATAGTTATCATAATTTATTTAACAAGAAATAATTGACAATTGTATTATAAATAGGTGTAGGCGCTTTAGAGAATAAACGAGGGAAAATAGTGAAATCCACACTGCTGGTATTGAAAAATCATTTGGATCGTTCTGTTCATTATTGTGGCGCACAAGTGTGTCAGCTAGCTGCCAAGGACGTAACGTCAAAACTTGATGATGCATTGAATAACATCAGAAATGTTGCTTCTAAATCCAAAAAAATAGTATATATTCAAGTATTTAAAAATCTAAAAAAGCCTCATATAGATGTTGCACCACGCTGGGATTTCACGTTTAAGATTCAATTTTTTACAAAGGAAACTTGTAATGTTCAACTTTTAATAAAAAACAACTCAAAATGTTTCTTTTTTTAAAAAATTTTAATCAAAAGATTAATTTAAAGTTTAGTCATATTAATAAAAACCACTTCAAATATTTTTCATTAACATATTTTGACATAATTTTATGTCTTAATTATATCTGCCGATAGAAAAATGTTTCCGAAATATTTCGAAATTGTTTTTATGTCGACAGAAAATGTCTCAGATATAAAATTATATCAAAGTCAATAGAAAATGTTTCGGATAGTTTTATGTCGACAGAAAATATTTCTCAGACATATTTGACAGATAGCTACTCTGGTCCAGGCTCTTCTGCCACTCACTCAGTAGATACATCAAAAGAAGCTTCTTGGAACGAAGTCGGGTGAGAATATAGAGGTTCGGTGTCTAAGTTTAAGGCATGACGTTGTCCTAAAATATTTTATCCTCCTCGTATTGTTTAGTTTTTCTTTTCATCTCTTCTCCTTTATCAATTTTTATTTGATTAATCATGTCACTCTTTGTGGAAATAAACAATTTTCTAATTGACTTCTGATTTTTAAATCTTCTTTAATTGCTTCAGCTGTCCTTGTCAAATCTACTCAGACTCTCAACATAAAATCTTTACAAATGATGTCAAAAACTCATTTAAGAAGTCAACGAAGTCTTTTGTAAATTGTTTGGATAGATTGGAACAGAATGCCGACCTAAAACTTAGAAATAAAAGGAGGGGAAAATATATTTTCCAACTAGCGATGTTTGGAAAAAAAAACCCTTGGTTATTTAATTATTTATAATGAAAATGCATTTTAGCCTATGTTGGTATACAGACTCACATTTACATATGCTTCACATGATAAACTTAGTAAATTTGTTAGCACTATAGCTTCTAAGATAATTATGGCAAAAGCACATTTTGCCGTTTCTCTACGAAAATAGAGAATTTTTCTCTATGAAAATAAAGAAAATCGGATAATTAGAAAAGCCTATTGCTCTACTTTACATAATATGCCTCAAATTTCTGATAAAGCCTCTAATTTATGCCTCAAGTTTCTAATAAAGGTTCAAATTTATGCCTCAAGTTTATATAAAAAATTTTGATTAAATTTCTATTAAAAAAGTAAAGTGAAGAAATGTCTACATAATGTGAAAAATGATTAAGAATAAATAAACTCGGCTTTTACAGTTTTTTCACCAAGCACTTCCTGGTGTCTTCCTCCCCTCACATTTGATAATTTTTAAACTTTTTTTGCAGTATTTCCATCATTTCCGTTTCCTAAGCATTCACTCTTTGGCCTATTAACAAAATAATCTAAGTTCCTACAAAATATTTGGCTCTTTATTTTGAAATGATGCCATTACACTTCCTCTCACTTCCCAAATCTTCAATAGAGTTTTGTAACTAATATGTAAAAGGAATTCAAAAGTTCTAATCCATATATAAAGTTCATATAAAATTTAACATCCATATAAAAGTTCATACATCCATTTATTAAGGGTGAATAACCCAAGGGTCCATTTGGAATCTTCTTGAATATTGTTTAAATTTTTGGAGTTGCTTAAAAAAGAAAAAAAATTTACAATAGGAAGTTAAAACTGGCTTACGATTTCTTCGTATTAGAAAAGGTTAATTTAAGTCGTGTTCAATTAACTTCAAATGTACTAACAAATAACAAATGGGCTTTGTTCTTCTGCAAAATTTTAAAAATAATTGTTTGAGCAGTTTTGTTTACATAAAGACTGGGCTGTTCGTCTTAAAGATTCTACCTAAAATAACCCCCATTATTTACTCAAATATTTAAAGGACTATTGCAGGATGTTTTTAACACCAAAATGGAAATTGAAATCTGAAAACTGAAGCAAAAAACTTCAAAAAACTTCAGTATATAAGCTGCTCTTTAACTTTTGATAAAACGTAACAAAAAGGTAGATATCAATCAAACAACAGAGAAAACAGACAAAATGATTGGTTATTTAAAAATGGTTCATTCAAAATGATTAGTCATCGTATTACGTTTTTTAAAAAACTTTCTTCGTAGACTTTTCTTCGGTAAAATCTGTTTTTACACAATTTACTCATGTTTCAATATGTACTCAATTCATTCAGGAATTAAAGCTGATATAAATCCTCATATCTTATTCCATTTTATTGCAGACAAATAACTAAATGACTGTTAAAAAGTTAATTATATATGATAAAAAAATCGTGTGAAGGGCGACACCGCTTTTTAGCTCAAATATGAATTAGTTTTTAATTTTGTTTACGTCTTTGTTTATAACTTTTATGTTAACGTAAAAAAATAAAAATTTAATACTTTTTTAAAAAGTCGTGTAGTCCTTAATTCTTCAGATTTTTTGGTGTAGGCCTTCATAAAAAATATTTTTAAAAGATTTGTACAAGAAGAAGTACTGGGCCCAGTTTGTGTGACACAATTAAATAAGCATTTAAATATGTGTAATCCCATGGGATAACATATTTAAATGTTTGTTTAATTGTCACGCTTTTCCGATTATAGAACAACTTCCTTTTTAAAGTTTTTGAATTGATAATAATTTATTAAAGTTGTTGTTCTACTTTTAGTTTCATGTTATTTTTAAAAAATAAAACTTCTAAAATTAAAAAATAAGTAAAAATATGTATGAAATAGTATTATCGCGCACTGATTATGTTAATGCTGTCTTATGATCGAAAGATTTTGCTATAAAAAACAAGTTATACCACCCATTATTTATAAACCTCATTTGTTACTTTTATTCTTTTTATCGAGATTGTTTTGAATAAATTAATTTTTAGTTTAAAGCATGTCAGAAGTTCTGCAAACAGTAAATGGACTTCATAAAAACAAAGTCGTAAACAGCTTTTTTTCATGGCTTTGGTGTTCAGCGTTCGAGAAAAATATTTCACCTCGTTGAAAATATTTCTGAAAGTTTTCTATTTACACCAATAAAATCAACATCTTAAAAATATCTTATTCAACATTTTATAAAATTATTTAGATATTATAAAAAAGTAAAATTTTCTGATGTTATGAAATGATGACGTGTAGAATGACCATTGAATGTTTTAACGACGAGTAGAAGTAAAAAAAGAGAACTGTTTAAACAAAAAATAACTAAGAATGTCCTCTAATCAAATCTCTTTGCTTCAAAAATATTGAGCTCGTGCTCATTTTAGCCTAGTGGTTGGCGTAAATAGTGGTGTAGGTCATAGGACTTAGAAGTTCTGTAGTCTTTTTGAAACACCACTGTAACACAGTCATACTTAGAAGATAGTGTCACCTAAAAGAAAAGACTTCAACGTTGCTTCAACGTTGCTTCAACGTTGCTTCAACGTTGCTTCAACGTTGCTTCAACGTTGCTTCAACGTTGCTTCAACGTTGCTTCAACGTTGCTTCAACGTTGCTTCAACGTTGCTTCAACGTTGTTTGCTTGCTGGGGAAAGAAAAAAGTTTATTACAACAATAAAAAAATGACCAATAAAGAGTTTCTAGAAGAATTTTCTCAAAACTACGCTTTTGTCAATAAAGAAGAGATATGGATTTACCTTTGGCATATAAATTTGCCAACTATATTTTTATAATACAAAAACGATTTTATAAACCATATACTATTTTGTAATGTAATATAGTATGATATATGCTTTTTAAAGATATATGGTATAAATCTGATGTATGGTTTAAAACTTCAAATAATGTTTTCAAATTTTGAATAAGTTACAAAAGATCACCAAGTGACGAAATAAGATCCACAATTAAATGGTTTACAGTGGAAAGTTTTCCGCAATAGAATGACAGCTGAGTTCCCTTCTTTTTTTTAAATTCACAATATTTTTATTAAACCGTGATGAAAAACTCCTTATTTTCTCTCACCCATGGAAGGAAATGATTAGATTCTTTTTACAAAACGTTATTTTTACATTACAATATCATTTTGCATATATGTAAGGGTATGCAACTCTTAATCAACTATATATTTCAACGAGAAACTCTTTTTTTTATAGAAATTCTTTTTTTCATAGAAATTCTATTTTCTATTGAAATTCTTTTTTTAAATTAGTAGCTTGAAAAGTTTGAAATCTTGCAACTTAGAAATTAAAAGTAAAAAATTAATATTTGTGAATTAAAGTACCTTACTCCTCAAAAACGAAATTTAACATCTAATTTTCTATTTTGAACGGGTTTTGTTTAAGCTAGCACATATAGAAAGGTTTTAGTAACAAGAGTCTGACGTTAGAACGTCTGTTAAAAAGAAAAGGATGATGGCTTGACTTCCCACCCAACAACAAGCCGTCTTAAAGACAAATTGAAGATGTCTTGAAATTGGTCTTAAAGATGTCTTAATATATATATATATATATATATATATATAACCTTCCAGTCTCCTTCCAATACAATATAAATATATATTTTTATATTGTGTTAGAAATAGACTGGGTGGTGACTGAATATAGGAAGGTTAGAAAAATATGAACTATCAAAATGCAATAAATGAAAAAAAGAGGCATGATTTATTATAGAAATATTTCACAGCATCCACAAAAAAGAGTACATGATTATATTTTAGTAAGATTTTCGTAATGCTGGTGCGTTTTTAACATGTTCTAAATAAATTTATGGACAGTCTTCTCCAATTCTTTTGGATATGTCGCTCGAACAGTCGCTAAAAAGAGAAAATCAATAAAAAAAAAAAATAACACAAGAAAATCATTGTTTTTTTGGAAAGCAGCATTCGAAGACACTTACCAATTACACTTTTGTACTTAACTTGTATATTTTACTTTAGATAAAAAAGATTTACTTGATTTCTTGGAAACAGTTGAATGAAAGTTGAGGCAAATCAGCTTGAACTTAAGTTAAAATCGAAAGGATGAAAATTTTAACTTAAATGAACGACCGTTTAAAACATATATCAGCATTTCATACTATTTTAGTTATATTTTAGCTTTAGTTTTATTTTTACCTGAAACCCTTCAAGTATAAAGAAAAAGGTCAATAATTATGGAAAGGTATTTGCTAATTATCATTTTTGTTAATTACATGCGAAAAGAAATAGATATATTTGCTTATTTTTCATTTTGGTCAAATAAGTTTCTATTAACAATTTACATTTATCAAAACGAGGCTTTAATTAACAGCCCTACCGCTAATTATAACCAGACTGATAGCTTTCACTTTTTTTTATTTGCGCGCATAATGCATCATTATCTACCTCACGTTAAAAAGTTAAACCCTATGCAATAACTTAAACTGCTAACAAACACACGTCAAAAAAAATTGCATGGTGCTAAACTTCTGTCTTTGCAAAATAGTAGAATTCAAATAAAAGTTTTGAAAATTCTTTGTTTTTAATACAAAGGTGGCAGAAAGTTTTTAACTCTGCGAAAAGAGATCTTATTTTCAACATACAAAATCGTCAGGGAGAGAAAAAGCCAAAGGTTATTTCAAGATTTAATCGTATAAAATCATTTAAATAAATTTCTTAGATATATATAGGAAATAGTTTCCCTTTTAACTTTATTTAACTAGAAAAAGAATACACATGGGCCAGCATAAACCGAAAGAGAAGCGTTTTACTGAAAAGAAAACATGGATTTTGATAGAAGTATGGTTGTTTTAAAATGAAATACAGCGTTCTTATCTAAAGATTTTTTCTCAAATTTGTCCGAAATAAATTTCATTCACGCTTTAGAAAGTTTAAAACTTAACAAAAATAATACATTTCAACATTTGAAAATCGAATTTGTTTGCATTTTTGGCTGTAATGCTGGATTTCCAGTTCTCTTTGTAAATAACTTACTTAAATTACAGGTTTGAAATTGTGTTTGTTTACTTAATTTCTAAGTGGAAGTTTTAAAATTTTGTTTGCTATTTAATTGTATATTACAAAACGACCGTTAGTTCATATTTTAATAGAAAATGGCTCTGTAATTTTGTAAGAAACGACGCACTGTTGTGCGTGTTTTCTAATGATAATATCCATTAAGAGGTCTAGTGGATTGAAAAGGAAAAACAGAAAAAAGCGACTGAAAAAGAAATAACGATACGGAGGTGGGAAGAAAAACAACAGTTGCTATAAAAGCCTCAAATAGGAAGAAAAAATGTAAAAGACTAACCCACCCAACATAAGACGACTTTAAGACGTATGTAACTTGTCTTTAACTCGTCTAGACGTCTACAACTAGTTAAAGACGTGTTTAAGACGGCTTTTCAACACCTCATTAAGACATCTTCCAACAACCAGTTTAAGATGTCCTTAGGACATCTTAACAAGACGTCTTTCGGAATAACCAGTTTAAGTCTTCTTTCGGAATAACCAGTTTAAGATGTCTTTCAGAATAACCAGTTTAAGACATCCGTGAGACATCTTGACAAGACGTCTGTCGGAATAAGCAGCTTAAGATGTTTTTAATCGTGGAAGTACTAGAGATGGACGTGCAAAATTTTTGTTTTTTTGCAAACCATGCTAGTTGAACATTCTTAAAAATCTATTGTTATAAACAATAATATTTTAAGAAATAACGCGGATGATGAAAAGAAGTTGAGATCATTTACTTGAATACATGTATAACTTGAGAGGTAATAGTTAATACGAAATATCAAGAAGTTTTGTAGCTACCTAGAGCACAATGATTCCATGTTTAGTGAACTACTCCATCTACCATATTGCTGCAGTCTTCTGGTTTATGAATGTTAATGAACTTTCTATTTGGGCTTGCTCCATTAGACACTATAGCCCTTTGTTTAAGTCCAATGGATTCTAATATCGTATATATATATATATATATATATATATATATATATATATATATATATATATATATATATATATATATATATATATATATATATATATATATATATATATATATATATATATATATATGTTTAACAACATATATATATATGATTAACAACAGGAATATATACAGTTAAGGATAAATTACTTATACATAAAATGAATATAAATACAAGAATGAAAAAATAATTTGTCACAGTTTTAAAGAATTTAGCAAAACCAGTTTATGGCAAACCGCAAGAATAACTTAGTATTTAACATTAACATAACATGATTTACCACCTATATATAAACTAAATTTTATTTGACAAAAACTAATGGGTTATTATAGGCTTTTTATGATAAATGAAATAATATATGAAATATGAAAGACGAAAACATGAAATATCTGGCGCATTTGCAATATAATTATAAATTTGAATAACTTTTTAAAAGATTTTGCATTATCAAATAAATTTAAAAATACCCATTAGAAAATGCACCTACCAATAAACAACTCACAGTGGAATATATATTGGGGAGCTTATAGAGTAGTCGACACAAAAAATGGCGGCATATGGGAATAAATCTTAAAAAATACCTAATTTTAAGGCTGGTGAACGAAGGACCAAGGAGTTGAATGAAACCAGATCTTGACAAAAATTTATATTTAAGCTTTTTTATGTTACACTATACTTTTTTTAGCCATTTTAAAATTGTTTTTACAGGTCTTTTTTATCATTGACAGACTTTGTTTACACGAAAAAACGTGTCTAAATTTACAAATTATTATCTTGAAAAAATGATAAAATCTGTGCGTGCCGACAACTTATTTCCTTTACCTTGGAGTAATTTGTTTAATAATTTGTCAACACGTGAAATAGTTACTTTATCCTGAACAGTCTTATTAAACAAATACTATGAAAGTTTAAACTACAGTGGTGGCCAAAAGTCTTGGAACAAAACATTTAACGACCAAAAAAATATATTTTTGGATCTAAACTATAAATTTTGAAGGTTTGAGGTATATTTTTAAAGAGAATGTTGTTTAAAAAAATACTTAGAACTTATTTATTTTTTTATTTATTTTACTTAAAATATTTACTGTAACATAAAATATGTTGTTCCAAGACTTTTGGCCACCACTGTAATACTAAAAGTTTAAACTATAATAATAAGTTGCACGTCCATCTCTTATACGTCAATGCTTTAATTCCTTCCTTAATTGAGTCTTTAATTACGTCTTTAATTCCAATTGCGGAAGAATGACAAGAATTCTATGGTTTAAAGTTTTGCGGACAATTTTATCTGACAATAAAATCAGTTGTACACACTGTTAAAGTTAGATCTTTTTTCTGTGATGCCCAAGGAAGATCATTTTTAAAATGGACTGTTGCGCTCATACTGGATATTATTCTTGTGAAAGAGGCATTATCAAAGGTTCTTGGGAAGGAAGGGTAGTGTTTCATGAAGAACAAAAATTTTGCAAGCGGACAGATTACGATTTTAGCTGCCAGTCGTATAAGCAACATCAGAAATATGTCTCCTCTTATAGCTGCTGGTTTTAAATGTGTTTTTCCGGATTTCTGCCTCGACAATATGCAAAAAGAAAACTAATAGTTCAAAAAAATTTTGAATTATTTTGTTAAGGTCCTATGGCTAGGTTATTACAAGCACATATTTTACAGATTTCTGAGAAACTAATCGAATTTAGAAATTAGATTGTTCACTAATGATTAATTTCAACATGGATCTACAGAGAGGCGGAAAGAGGTCTTTTCTGCCAGCACAATCAATTGCAAAAATAGTATTTTAAAGGTCATATTGGTCATAATGTAAATTGGAACAATTGTCTTTAAATATCTCTTATTTGAGTATATATCTTTTATAAATTATTAAATGAAGATTATCTATAAATATATATTTACAAATTATGTAGTCAGAAGCCTTATATAGAGCTATGATTAAAAAATTTGAAGTCTGTTTCAGCAACATCTTTTCCTAACTGTAAAAAAAATTAGCAATGATCACATTCTGAGTTATATTTATAAATTACTGATGTAACAACTGCTATGTAGACACTAGATAATCGGTCTCGAGTCTCGATTTCTCGTCTGGTATCGGTGCGATACCATAAAGTATCGGTATCGAAATCACGCGATACTGGTATCGAAAGTATCGTTAATGTTGGTGCCGTTTGGTATCGCTTGGTCTCGATGCGATACTTTACAGTATCGACTTCGAGATCACGCGATACTGGTATCGAAAATATCGTTTATGTTAGTATCGTTTGGTCTCGGTGCGATACCTTGCGGTATCGATATCGATATAGTATCAAAAGTTGGTATTGTTTGGTGCCAATAGTATCATTTGCTATTGCAACTCGGGTCATCATGAGAACTTCCATGTTATTTTTTTAAACGATTTGTAATTTGAAATAGTAAATTCGTATAATTAATGAGATATATATATGGCTCATTTATTACAAAAAAAAAGTTCTCTAAGCTGGTTTTATGACATGTTTATCATTTAATTTCTCATCTGGTATCTTTGTTTTAATTTAAATAATTGTGTGGTACCACTTCTGTATTTTCATTCTTTATTTGTTATCCTTATTACAATTTTATCTACCGTGATTAAAAGGAAAGAAAAGATTTTTTCAACATTTATTTTTATATTAAATTTTTACAAATTATTAAATTATGTTAAACTGTGTGTAATGGCGGACAAAAAGGTAAGGGAGGGTATTCGGGGTAACTACCCCCTTCCCCTACCTAAGAAACGTCAAACTTCAAAATATTATTGATAAAATTTAAATAATAAGAAAAAATAAAAAAAATTTATATAACCATTCAATATATTTAATATTACTAACTATCTTATAACCTTTCTAAAATCATTCTAAATATTAAGGTGGTAGACTGCTAAAAAAAAAATTTTAAAATCTGACATTATTCCAATTGATTTTCTCATTTTAAACACGATAAATAGGATTAAAAAAAAAAAAAATTTTTTTTTTTTTTCCTCTTTCTAATTTTTGGGCAAATTTAAGTGTTTTTAGGCCTAAAAAGTGCAAAGTTCTTGGAAAAGATATCTCAAAAAGTAAAATATATCAAGTCTCAAAATTTTACAGTTGTGTACCTTTTAAGTAGATAAATGTCCTGACATAAACAAAAAATTTGAATCTTTTTCAATTTCGATGCACCATAAGCTTTTTCTATGCGTCTAAATTTAGGCCAAATTCCTGACCCCAAAACAGCCCAAAAAATTTAATTTTAATTTTTATCCAAAATTTCTTATCTCAGGACATAAAGCTCATAAAAATGAACATCTGTACAAAATTTCAAATCAATTGGACAAATACAGCTCCCGCAATCTTATCCAGAATATGAAAAACTTTACAACAGAGAAAAATGCAAATAAAACTTTATATTTTGAAAATACAAATATATTAACACTTGAAAACAGGTTAAAACCCCCCCCCCCCCTTTTCATATAATGTTCCTTCTTCATCATTGTGCTTATCATCAAACCCCTTCCTTGTTGCTCTAAGCTTTTTTCTTTGTTTTTTAAACTTTTCAGATGATTTTATGTCCATAAGCTTTTCACGTAGCACATCACTATTTTGAAAACCGTTTTTAGTAAAATGTCCTGGTAAAATTCCTAAACTGTGAAGAACATCTATCATACCAGTTTTACCATCATTAAACTGTATGACAGCAGATGCAACACTAATTTCAAGTGTTGACCTACCCACGTACACATTTTTTGGGCATTTTGTCCAAATTACATTATTGAGCGATTCATTTGCATTCTGTGTTTCTCCATCAAGACATCTTTTTAATAACTTGTTTGCACCAAGATCTTTGTGTGAAAAAGTAGGTTTTATAATTTCACAAACAGCTTCTGGAATGTTTATACTGCTTTTATAAGTCAAAGTTTGATTAATCTTGTCCCTTTGATATTTACACCACGAATCGCTAGTACGAGGACAATACTTATGGCGTTCTTCATCGCTGCTGCTTTCAGAACAGTGATGAATTAGTCCTGCTATGGATTTTTTCATGCCATACAAATTCCCTTTGTTTTGTCGTATACTCATTCCATAATAGTTTTGCAATGTATTAATGACTTTATCTGTCATCCTTCCTTTTCCAGTAAGTCTTTTACCATCTTTTAAAACTTTTCCCTTGTACAATACTTTAAGAGAGCGTAAACGAGACCCAACTCTTTTTTGAACATGACTGACACATTCAATTTTTTCAATTTTATACCCTGGGTAAACATTATTACTTTCTATATTTTGGTAAGACTTACTGTCACCATCACCACAGTATTTTGTATAACGCAGTTTGTTAAAAACAGTTGATCGTTTAAATATTTGCAATGCCCCAATAGCTTCCATTGCACCTGCACTACCTTTGTGATTAATTGGGCAAATATGTGATTCTACCCAGTCATTGTATCCCGGTATATCTTTGTTTCTCTGCCAATATTGGCAACTTTTACAATCCTTTATGAGAGTTTGAGTGTCAACACACTTCCCATTACTAATAGCTGTAACAACACCGTTCAGCGAGGAAAAACCGCGTCGCTGCCACGTTCCATCAACACTTACAGTAACATTTTTTATATCAGGGTCACCAATAGTAGACTCACTTGTACGTTGTGCTTGTGCAGCTGCTCGCTTCATTGAATCTTGGGCAACTTTGATATAAGACGAATGCAATTTATAGCAGGGCTGTGGAGTCGGAGTCGGAGTCGTGGAGTCGGAGTCGGAGTCGGAGCTCATTTTGGCTGGAGTCGGAGTCGGAGTCGGAGTCGGAAATATTGTACCGACTCCTACTCCGGTTTAAAAAAAATCTTTCAAAGTTTCATAATTTTCATAAGGATTTTATAGTTGTAAGTAATATAAGTGATAAGCAATAGGGTATTTTGCTGCTTATCACTGACAATCATATATCACCTCCCTTGCGCTCTCCTCTAGCTTCCGTTAAACTATATAACTTCGTGATCCCCTAACTCCCGACTTAAATTGTCTGGCACTGTGCTACATATTCTTAGTAGAAAGCTAGGCGTGCCACCACCAAGCACCAAAGAGTTGCTCCACAAACAGAAAGACTGTAAGTATTCAAATAGCTTTGTTTCTCTGGAGAGAGAGAATATTAGAAAATTAGTGATTGAAGAAGCTGTTAAACAAAAAGAAAAACTTAATGAATGTCTCAAGGGACGCTTTGTGTTTCTTAACAGAGTGAACTATTTTGCAATCAATGTTTAATTCTTTTTTGAAAAAAATGAAGCAGTTACCAAGACATTGGCAGTAAAAGACGCCAAAACTAATCACACCAGCGAATTTCTCCAGGTCTCAGTAGAAAAGATTCTTAAAGAATATGAACTTAAAGAAGAACAAGTTCTTTCATGTTTGAAATATTGTCCAACTGACAATATTTCAAACATGATTTTGACAAATTCATAATGTTATTAGCGACTGCATAAGAGTTTATTGCATAACCAGAGTTCAGAAAAGTTGTTTGTTCAGAAATTGTTTTCTTATAAATATTGTTTAAAGCACTAAGTGGTTGGATTATTTGTATCATAGTGATGAAATAGCCGATGTCAACATTTTACTACAGTTATTTGTTGTTACGAACAAATAACTGTAGTAAAACAAACAACTATTTGTTGTTAGAAATTGGTTACTTATGAAGGAGTCGGAGTCGGAGTCGGGAGTCGGAGTCGGAGTCGGAGTCGGTCCATGATAAAATCAAGGAGTCGGAGTCGGAGTCGGAACAGCAGCTTACCGACTCCACAGCCCTGATTTATAGACAATGTCATTGTATGTTTTTTTTTGCATTGGTGGTGGACTGTTTATTATGTTACAAAAACTTTCCATTGCAGCATAACCTTTTCCAATATCTCTGAAAGCTACACACATTCTGATATTAATGTCAAACGATTTCATGCCTTGTGTTTCATTATCACTGTTTTTTTCAATTTTTTTTGAGGTAAAAAACTCATTTTGCCATTGACATTTTTTTGCAGTGCAAGACAAAACAAGTTGATGTGAAAATCCTTTCTTTCTTGATAAATCATTATTCAATTTTATTAAAGATTGGCATTTTGGACAAGAACCAACAAGATTTAAAATTGAACTCAAGACATCAGAATTAAATATAATGTAACATTCAGGATTACTATCTTGACTAATACTTGGAGTATCAGGAGTAGGTAAATTTAACTTTTCAGCAGATGCTGATTTGCTTGAAGAAGTATTTGTTAGAGATGTATTATTTGATGTATTATTTGAACTTGAAGTAGTATATTCAGAAGTCAAGTGAATTTTATTCGCAAGTAATCTATAACATTTACGTTTTTTGCTTTTAGACTTATTTCTTCTTTCTGCAGAACCCATGTTGATAGTATGCACTTTTATCGAGTTAATATATAGTAATAAACCAATTCAACAACGTTGTTCTTTCACACCATGTCATTTAAACATAGAAAAACAAAAAACAAAGAAGTAGCTATTGGTTTGAGTGCTTAGATTTTGTAAAATTTAGTCAAAATTGCCTTGTTTTGACGTTGCTATGAGCGTTGCTAGGGGAAGCAAAATCACCCTACTAAGTTTAAACTGTTTTTTTAGGCCTTTTTATGTTTTTTTGTAAAATAATATGTATGTTTTTAAAAACAACAATAGTTAAAGTTTTTAACTAATCAACTTTTGAAAAACTACTTTTTTCAATGTTTTTTAGCAGTCTACCACCTTAAATGAAACAGTTGTTTTATTTTGAAAAAACGCAAACCTTTTTTTTTATATTTTTTTTGGTCCGACAACCCCCCTAGAAGAATGA
Source organism: Hydra viridissima (assembly GCF_058129835.1). Classification (NCBI taxonomy): domain Eukaryota; kingdom Metazoa; phylum Cnidaria; class Hydrozoa; order Anthoathecata; family Hydridae; genus Hydra; species Hydra viridissima. The sequence goes on from NW_028324306.1 coordinate 2,680,996, forward strand.
GCTGGATCAGTCCCTGCCATGTGTAATTTTCCATGTCGTTATTCCATTCAAGCGAAAAATTTCCGTGCGGATATAATCTCCAAGGGAATAGTTTTGCAATCATTAAAGAGTGTTTTTCATATAATTCTCCAAAGAAAATTGCTTGTGATGCAATGGTTAATGATTATTCTAAACGCTTATTAGAAATGATTGTTCAAAGGGAATTGATTTCGTAACAGTCACTACGGTTATTTTGATTTAGTTAATTGTGTGATATCGCATTCATATTTTAATTTCTCTTCTGGCATCGTTACTTTAACTAAATCTCTCGTGGTATCGTAATTCTCGCTTTGTTCTGTGTTCAACATTCAACAGCTAAACTTTAGTTTTAATGTTAAAGAAAACTAATCTTCACTCGTTATGTCTTTTACAGCATCTTTAATCTGGGATTAGTTCAAGGAAAATATAGGTAAGCACTATTTACTAAGTATTTTTTATACTTTATTCTCAAAAGTTAATTGCCGGCAATGTCGGGAAATAGTTCTAAAATATATTACCGGCAGAATTGTTTGTTACATGTTACATTTAGTAACTTAACTTTTTGCGTGGCCAAGCGGCCCCAAGTAAGTTCGAAGCGTCCCTGCTCTGTTGTTTTTAATAAAAATAAAATAAAATGATAATAACAAAGTAAAACTATTCTATTTGTTACTAAACTGTATTTTGCATTTTCAGGAGAATCTGCTTTTTGTAAAACTTGTGGAAATAAGCTTGCAACAAATCAAGCCAATACTACTGGCTTGCGAAAGCATATTCAAACACAACATAGGAAGTTATTCATCGAACTTCAAAAAAAAGAAGACGAGCGGAGATCACAAGTAGATGAAGAACTAAACGTAATCGATGCAGGTGCTTCTGGATCCGCAAAAGATGTAGCCTTCAAAACTCTCACTCTCCCGAAGAAGGCGGTTACAAAAAAGTGGCCACTTCAAGATCGGCGTCAATTAGTAGTTGATCATGACATCATTACTTTGATTGCTACTGAGTGCTTGCCGTTCAGTTTTGCTGATTCTGAAAATTTTAAGAGGTTTATGAACAAAATATTACCAAATGCCACAATAAAACATTCAACGACTTTCTCAAAAAATAAACTCCCTCAGCTTTACCATACACTGAAGGTAGTAATGCATGAAGTTATGGAAAAAGAGCTCATAGATCTTAATCAGGTTGCCATAACCACCGACCACTGGACATCAAGGGCAAATGATACATACATGTCCGTGACATTACATTATATCTCGCCAAACTTTGCACTAAAGAAATTTACATCAGAAGTGTGCCTATTCAAAGAGCGACACACTGGTATCAAATTTGCAAAAGCACTTGATAACACACTCTCATACCCTGAATCATTAAAAAAAATACCCAATAAACTGTGTGTTATTGATCAGGCATCAAATATGGCATGTGCTCTAAATAACAGTGTGTCTTTAATAACTAAAGAAGAAGGTTCTGTTACATGCAGTGATCACAAACTCAACACTGCACTTCAAAGAACAGTTGAGGGTACCCCGGAACTGAAAGATGCTTTTCTTAAAGCCAGCTCACTACCAGGCTTCATAAATCGACAGCCTTCAGTGCTTTGTTGAAAGATGCTTGTTCTAGGTTAGATGTGAGTTATCTTAAAATACCCTCCACAGTAACCACGAGATGGAACAGCCATTACGATATGCTGCATGTCATGCTTCGACTGAAGGTTCCACTCATATACTTACGCGATACAGAAGGTGATGATTGAAAGAAAACCGTACCTACAGATGAACAGTTCCTACTCTTTGAAACTATTGTTCCAGTGCTTAAATCTGTTAAAGAATTATCAGTTTTTTTATCTTCTGACACAGAGATCCGAATTGACATGTCACTGTGGAAAGTAACAGCACTCATCAACTTCATCGAGAAAGAAAAAAATAATTATGTTACTCATGGAAACAACAAGTTAGTAGAAAAATTCTTGGAGGACTTGTTATCAGAACTAAATAAGAGATTCCCAGACAAAGACCGTAAATTACCCACATTTGCACTAGGACATTACCTTCATCCATTTTTTCGTAGACATCTTCTTGGTGTTGACGATGAAAATATTCAAAAACTGGTTGAAAACCATCCCACAACCAAAGAATACTTTGAGAACTCTTCATTGTCTGTCTCAAGCTCAAGTAATAACAACGGTAGTAACGATTCCGTTGCTGATAATGCACAAGGTTGGGAGGAAAATGAGTACAATATTATTTTAGCAAAGTATAATGAAGATGCTAATTCACATCATATACACGAGAACCCTCCTATTAAACTTGAAATTGAAAAATACCAAAAAACAATAAGATCCAAAAATGCAGGAAAAACTGACACCTTAGCATGGTGGAAGCAGCATGCAGCGGAATTTCCTATCATTTCGGGTGTTGTAAGATCTTGGTTAGCAACTCCACCAACCTCTGCATCATCTGAAAGAGCATTTTCTGCTTCTGGCCTTGTCATCACTGATCGTAGATACAATCTCGATAGTGACAAGGCAGATAAGCTTGTATTTATAATGCAGAACTATTCCGTTCTTGAAAATTACATTAAAAAATGGCCCATCGAACAAGAAAATGAAAGTGATATAGAACATGAATCAGACTTATCTTTGTCCATATTAATTGAAGAAAATCCTAAAATACCAACGAAAGTACGGCAAAGGAAAAAACAACGAATGGAAGATAGCCAAAGTATTGTAGATTATTAAAAAACAATAGCTAAATCTCTAAAAAGCAATTGTACTTGTATTTTGTTTATAAAAAATTCAATAAGTCACATTTTAATTTTTTGTTTTTTTGTTTTATTGAGAGTCTCGAGTCGAGACCATGCGATGCTATACGATTCTTTTTATTATCGGTATCGTTTGGTATCGAACCGATACTGAAAGTATCGACATTAGTATATAAGCGATACCACGCGATACGAGACCATTCTTCTCGGTATCGACTTATACGATACCGATTATCTAGTGTCTGCTGCTATGTAGCGATAACTAGTGAACACTGCACTGAAAGTATGAAAAATATTTAAGTGATTAAAATTTTTTTTTTTTTTTTTTTTTTTTTTTTGTACTTTTTGCAACTTAGTAAAAACTATGTGAAAACAGGTGATAGATTATACAATGTTATGAAACATTTTGCGAACTTCGAAACTTGTTGCAAATGCGGTTCAATACGAAATCAAGTTCTGCCTCCAAAATTGCACATTACAGTGGTTAAAGTAGAAATTGAGCAATGTTGTAATGAAATATGAAAATAATTTTTAAAAATCAATAAATCGCGAGTTAAGAATTATTTTGTTCTATCTCCCATTTTAAACGTTAGGAGAAAATGAGTTGTTATTTTTAGTATGTAACAAGTACTTTTAAAATAAAATTGGTTTTTTAAATTTTTTCCTAAATAATTTGTTTAAATATGAATTATTTAAAGCAAAAGTTTTTATTTCTTTGAAAAATAAAGTTAAATTTTAAGTAATTTTTATTTTTAGAAAAAAACCAAAAACTTTCTTCCGAAGTTAAAAATGGGAGGTAAAAACAAAATAATTCTAACCTCGCGAAATATTGCTTTTACCGCTCGAGCTTAAATATTCAACAAAAATCCATCGTTGCGCTTTTTTTTTGTTACAAACTATTTTATTTCTGAAAACTTTTTCAACTTTTTCTATCATTAGAAAGATGGAAGTGAATGTAAATGAACGCAATTTAAATATAGGTTTTGTTGATAACTAATTTATCTCCACTTGTGTTATTTTTATTACTGTTCTAAGATTCGTAATGTTAAATTACAATGATATTGAAAAACTCTCTAAATTAGCAATAAACAATTATCTTTTAGGAAATTTACAAAAATAAGAAATACATTTTTATCACTAAGTCTTCATACTCTCGTTTTCGGCCACATTATGCTTTTTGAAATCTCCTTAAGACTATTTAGGCATTTTCAGTTGCACGTTTGTTCAATGAGCATTAAAGTAAATCGGAAACAAATGGACAAGAATGTGGAGAAAGTCCAGCTATGGATAAAAACCAACTTGTTATTGTATTTGTTAAGCAAATGAATTTTATAAAATAACGACTTTTTAATTTTTTTTTTAACAGCAAAAAAGTACAAGGTAGGAATTAGAGTTTTCGTTTGTTGTTCTTCTGTTAACACGTCTTTTATTTATTTACTTTTATTAATCGTTCTTATATCCGATTCACACTTTCACTATTGATAACGTAAAATTGAAAATAAAAAAGAAACCATGGGAGCGGTGCTTAATGCAAGTACAACTATTCACCAACAGTGATCGCAAAAGTAAAATGTAAAAAAGCAAGGATAATGTTGGATACGGGTGCTGGAAGTTCCTATATATGTACAAACTTGATAACAAAACTAAAGCTGAAACCTACACGAAAGGAATATAAAAGTATTGAACAGCTCTATGGAGCGGTGGACAAGCGTGTGAAAATATGTAACGTTACGATAGAATCAACAAAGATACCGGAATTCAGCATCAAAGTCGAATGCACCAACGTAGAAAAGGAAACACTCACCTTTTAACCCAATCCGATGATTGAGGATGTTAAGAAGCATTTTGCAAAACTGAGGAGACTGAAATTTAGCGATGATGAAGGGAGTGACGAACTTCAACCTGTTCATATTATACTTGGAGCTGCTGATTATCAACGTCTAAAATCCACGGAAAAAATCCGGATAAAGATCCAGGAGCCAAGTTAACTATGTTGGGATGGACTCTTTCTAGGAGACGAACACAATTGAGTTCTGGTATTAGAAAAGTTTCTTATTGAACACTGGTCGTGATGAGTTTGAGCAAATGTGTAGTTTAGAAGTACTTGGATTATCAGACACAAACATGTTCCACCAAGACTTCAGCGAAAAACTACATCAAACCAACGAATGTAACTATGAAACCAGAATGCCGTGGAAAAAGGGTATTGTTAAACTGCCAAACAACAGAAATCTGGCTCTTAAAAGATTGGGAAGTGTAACAACTTGTTTGAAAAAACTTAAAAAATTAGAACAGTATAATGATATGATGATGGAACAGATCAATGAGGGAATATTGGAAATGGCACCAGAAAAACCAACGGGAGAAATTATTCTCTACGTTCCTCATCAAGCGGTAATCAAAGAAAATGCCGAGTCAAAGAAAATGAGAATTGTTTATGACTGTTCAGTTAGGAAAGACGCTCAATCACCTTCGTTAAAAGACTGTCTAGAAGTAGGACCATTGCTGCAACCTTTGATATTTGGCATACTCATACGAAATCGGATGAACAAACTCTGAGTTTTAGCTGAAAGAAGGCGTTTCTACAAATTAGAATACACGAAATGGATAGAGACGCACAACGCTTAATCTGTTATAAGGACTTAAAGAAAATGGTATTAACGGAGTTACGGTTTACAAGGGTGATTTTTGGTTCAAGTTCAAGTCCTAACATTCTCGGCGCCACGATTAAAAAGCATTTATTAAAATACAAGGACATTTATCCAAAAACGGTGCTAGCTCTGGAAGAAGATACTTATGTCGATGATATACAAGCAGGTGGAGAAATGTAAGAAGAACTCATCAGTTTTAAAAATGAATCAACGCCAATCTTAATGGAAGCTGGTTTCCAGCTGCACAAATGGCATAGGAACGTAAGCAAATTGGAAAGCGACGCTGAGGTCAAATCAATAAAATAAAAAAATAACAAAAAGGACAATGCAATCCGCTATCAACAGTGTCTTTGACGTATTGGGATTTAGTGCACCTGTTTTAATCACTGAAAATGTACAATACAGTCGACTATGCTTATTAAAACTCGGATGGGATCAACAAATTCCAAATGAACTTTCAGAAGAATGGAAGACCTGGATCAAGGCAATTAGAACTAAAAAAAACTATTTCAAATCCGCGGAGCGTTTTGTCTGAAAGAATCATTGAAATGGAGCTCCATGGATTTTCAGACACAAGTAAATCAGCAGTATGTGCATGCGTCTACGTTGCAGTGAGTCATCAATATTCAAAAACAAGCAACTTACTTGTAGCAAAAGCACGGATTGCACCAAAGGATCTAAGTATTCCAAGACTGGAGCTGGTAGGGCCGCATACCTTGAGCAAGTAATAAAGAAAAAAAAACAGGACCACTGAAAACTGAAGAGATGTTAGAAGCGGAGTTGATGAATCTTAAGTTACTGCAAGAAGCTGTTGCAATAAAGTCCGATGTGGAACTTAAAGAGGATGAAAAAAAGCTTTGGAGATGTCACAAAAAAGTCTCTGAGTATAATCCAGTATTTGTACCAAAAGGTTTTCAACTAACTCTAAGAATTATTCAGCATCATCACGCGAAAACGTTACATGGGGGAGTAGGAGATACAATCAGTAGCATAAGAGAAAGATTTTGGATACCAAATTTGAGAGTTGCCGTAAAAGAGGTCATTCCTGAATGCAATCTATGTAAAAGATATAGAGTGAAGCCGCTGTTACCACCAACGAGAGCTATGTTACCACGCTTTAGAACTGAAGATATCGAACCGTTTACGGTTACAGGCGTTGATTTTGCCGGTCCGCTAAAGTATAAAGCGGCAGGTTCTGCAATAACAAAGAAGTACTATTATGGCGTAATGACAAGCCATCATCTACTGCTTATTGTCGTCCAATGAGATTTTCTTTTCAAAAAGAAAGCAAAGCTGTTGTCCTAGAAGAAGCAAAATATTTAGAACCTGAAATAGAAAAATCTGGTATTTTTAATGTTACTTTTAGTGGAAAAGAACAGGTTGTCAAAAGTATTATTGAACTGACCATGATTGATGGCAAAATTCAAACTATTCTGTCTGATGTGACTAAATCAAATCAATGTTGCTCTGTCTGTGGTGTGTCTCCAAAAAACATGAATAACTTAGAAATTATGCTGAAATTGGACAATGCCAGTAATTTAGAACCGAAATATGGTCTTTCTAGCCTGCATTCCTGGATTAGGTTTTTTGAAATGGTATTACATATTGGATAAAAGCTGGAAACTCAAAAGTGGCAGTCTAGAGCTATTGAAGATAAGGAAAATATTAAGCAAGTGAAGAAACGTATCCAGACAGAATTTATGAACCAAATGGGACTGGTTGTGGATTTCCCAAAAAGTGGAGGATCTGGTAAGTGAAATTACATAAATACTTGTATATAAATCATCAGGTTAACTATCACCTATATGCAATTTGTAGGTACCAGTAATGATGGAAACACCGCCCGACGAGCCTTTGCAAAATATCAATCAACAGCTAAAATTTTGAAAGTAGATGAAACTCTTTTATTTTATTTTTACATCATTTTAGTCACTTCATCTGGATTTGAAATTGATACAGTCAAGTTTAAAGAGTTTTGTATTACTGCTCTTAAACTTTACATATCTAAGTATTCCTGGTATTACACGTCACAATTAGTACACAAAATTTAAGCTCATGGCCATGCCGTCATTGCTAGACAGTACTTGCCAATTGGACTGATGTCAGAGGAGGTACAAGAGGCCCGCAACAAGGATTTTAAAAATTTTAGGGAAGATTTCAGTAGAAAGATATCTAGAATAGACACAAATCGCGACCTGGTTAACAGACTACTTGTATCTAGTAATCCTGTCATAACATCATTAAGAAAAGGTCATAACAAAAATAGTAAGAGTTTTAAAAAAATCGCCAGTGAAGTTCTGGCTTTGCTGAGGGAATCAGCTCCACCTTCTTCTTATTCTTTGTAGCTAAATTCAATTTGTTGTTTAATTTTTGAAAAGAAGGTTGATTTAAAAAAAAATTTTTTACTAAGCTTATTAATTGTATATTTGTTATTAAAAATTAAAATATTTTTGATAAAAATAAATATTTCATATATAATGATTATTTATATATCTAAATGGGTTTGGGGAGCAATTGGGTAATAATTAGGTTTTGTTCTCCATATCCTATATACCTGGCCCACTGCAGTGTAAAGTAAAAAAATATATAATGTAATTTAAAATGTTTTCTAAGTTTTATTACATTGATGGTTCTTTAAAACAATAACAATGAAAAGATTAGATCTTATCCCAGATATACGTGATTTAGGAGTGGATAAATTAAAATTATGGAAGGATTTACTTTGTGAAATAAAAAATATTTAAGAAATTCGCAAAAAAAACTTAAATTAAGAAAAGGTTGTTTTAGTTATATTTATTTCAAAGGTGAAGAAAAAACTAAAATAATGTGGACGAAACTATGGTACATTTATACAAAAAGAAAATCGCTGGCATCAAAGAAACCTTATGAACAATAAAAATAGTCATTTTAGTTCTGGAAGGCCCTATAAGCAATGGAGTGTACTTGGAGAGCAAAGCAAAAGAAAAAAAATAAAAGAACTAGCCACTGAACATAATGAATCTCTATTTTTAGCTTCTGCAAAAAGTGCAAATGCTGCTGGAGAAAAAAAAAAAGCTTCTATTTTAAAAACAATGTCTAATATTTTAGAGATAGAAAAAGTTGATAAAACTTTGGATAAAACCTTTCCCATTAATATGAGTGTAGAGGAAGCTCTTGCATTAAAAATGAACACTGATCTCAGCGATAAACTGATCAAATTATCAGAAACTCAGCTCTTGTACACAATGTACATATTTATCCCACCTAGCAGGATATTTTCGTGGAAAAATTGAAATGTTATCCTAAGAATATACATTTTTCTGAAATTTCTGCGAAGTGTACTCTTCAAAGCATGTTAGATAACACTGTGAGTAGAATAACTGAATTGATTGATGTGCTTAATTTTGGACAAGGTCACGAAATATTTGGAGTTTTATATGGAAAAATTGGTTTTGATGGAGCATCAAGCTAAAGTATTTATAAACAGAAATACGAGACAAGCAACACAAGTATAGAACTTAAGAGTGCAGAAAGTCTTTTTAGTACAGCTTTTGTACCTTTATTGCTCAAAGTAGAAGATGGCAAAATTTGGAAAAATGGAAATCCTTCAAGTTTTCACTTTATAAAAACAATATAAAAAAGAGAGTCCAATTTTATCCAAAGAAGAGAGTTAGATCTAAAAAATCAAATAAATACCTTAAAGACGTTTTGCAAAGTTTTTGATATTGCAGGAAGAAAGGTGACCTTTAATATCAGCTACAGAGTTGATCTTACAATCTTTGATAATAAAGTAGTTTACGCACTTACAGAGACAAAATCCACTCAATCCTGCAATGTTTGCAATGCTAAACCCAACGAGATGAACAATATTGATTTAATAAAAGCAAAAACTGAGAATGAGTCAGCCTTTGGGGTTGGAATTTCAGCTTTGCATTGCTGTATAAAATGCTAGGAACTTATTCTTTATTTGAGTTATAAAATTGAAATTAAAAAGTATTAGCCAAAAAAAATTATCTGTAGACTTAAAAAAAAGAGATTCAGGTACTCATCAGAGAACGGTTAAACTTATATGTTGACATGCCTAAAACTGGGTCTGGAAGTACCAATGACGGCAATAATGCCAGAAGAGCATTTAAAAATGATAAAGTTTTTTCAGAAATTACTAAAATTGATTGTGATATATTTGAAAGATTGCATAATATTCTCATAATCATATCTTGTGGATATCCTATTAATATCAATGAATCAGATTTATACTGCACTGAAACAGCTAAATATATAGTAAGTTTGTACGACTGATATGTTATGCCTCCTACTGTATATAAACTGCTACTGCATAATTCTTCTATATCATATAAATTACCTTTACTAATCGGGGTATATTCGGAAGATGCACCGCAGAGTTTAATTAATCAGATAAGGAATTCTAGACTTAAGCACACGACAAAAATATCGAGGTTAAACATTATGATGAATTAGATGCACTACCTTTTAGTAAGATCAGATCCAAAAATATCAAGCATATCTTTTAGAAAACATAAGAACTATCGAGGAAAACTATTACCAGATGATGTTATTAAATTAATTGTAATGTAAATAATAAAATAAATTTATACAGTTTTAAAATACAGTTTTTATCTCTACGTATCAACATCCTTTAAAAACCATTTTTATAAAAATATCAAGTAGAGTAATATATCAAGATAACGTGTTTGTCTTGAAGACTCTAAAACTTGAAAACAAAATTTTTTTGTACACGTATAGTAACCTTGAACGATCGCATTATCCGCGTTGAAGCTGCGAGTAAAAAAAAATTTATTTACAAATTTGAATTCTCTGACCCAAAAATTATTATTTTGATATATTACATTATTTATTTCGATTTATGTCAAATTTTATTTAACTTTTACCGTTTTTTGATCGTTCTGAGTCACTGTGCGGCGGAAACGTCTTTTTTTTTTAAATTTATTTTTACCTTTTTTGTTTAAATATTCTATTAATGACTTGAGTCATTACCAAAAAATCAATAAAAGTATTTGAAAAAAACTATTTTTTTAAATACTTTTAAAAAATTTAATTTCAAACAAAAAAAAATTCTTTTCTTTTGAAAAAAATGAGTAGAAAAGCTATTATCTATGTAGATCGTGTAGAAGTGGTGCATTTTCACCAGAAAGGTAAATCCGCTCGTGATATTGGAAAAATAATAAAACGATCACATAGTTCGGTGCTAACAATCATCAAAAGATTCAAAGAGACGAAATCTTACGTTAATCGCCATCGTTCTGGAAGACCGCGTTTGACGACACCCAATGATGATCGCCTTTTAATCAGGTTGGCAAAGAAAAATCGAACTATGCCATCGGATGAATTAAGAAGGGAATGGAAGCTTTCAAATGGACGTCAAGCATCGGCACCATTTGTGCGTAGAAAACTATTAGCTAACAATATGTTATGGAAAAAAGCTATTCTAAAACCGCGACTAACTAAACATCATATAAAAAAGCGAAAAGAATAAGACATTTTGGATTGTCTGATACAGTATGACATAGAAAACATGATATCTGGTATGATAAGACATTACGGATTATTTAAAAGATATTATTAGGTCTGCAGAAAGCTAAAATGTTAAGAAATGAGGAGATTGTGCATAGCATTAAATAAGTCTGCAAAACAATTTTTTATAAGACTGTTCACCACATAGCCCTCATAATCAAAACCTAGACGAAAGAAAATGAAATGAATTTAATGCCCGGACCAGTTAGATCATTAGATTTGAATTCAATATAATATCTACGAGCTTTGCGAAAATAAAAAAACTTATTCAAGGTACGAATAAAATTTATAAGTACCTAAAACAAGAACTCGATAAAATTTGGAGAAGAGTTCCAACCAAAACTTGCAACAATCTTGAAAAATCGATGCAAAAGAAAAGCATAATTTGAGGAGGGAGAGTCAAATTTAAAAACAGCAATCGGAAGAGATGTACACACGATGACTAATCAACCTGCCATGCAATAAAAGATAAAGCAAAAAAAAAGATACTTAAAAATAACTAGAGAAAGATTAAGTCGTAGTATTGTCTCACAACATTATAGATTTACAAACAATTAGACCTCTAATATTTCTTTGTAATAATCGATTATTTTGAAGTTGGTCTTGATACTCATTCGAAATAGGTATAGAAAATAAGTAATACGATGAATAAAAAAGTTACTATTGGATGTGTTTTGAAAATTATGTAAGATAATTTTGTATCTGGTAATCTTGATGTGCTAGATAGTTTTAGTAGAGCCATGAAAAAGAAAATAATACAATGTGAAAAAAAAGTTGACAACTCAGAAATTCTAAAAGAAAAGTTTACAGTACAGCTGATTACATATATTACAGACGCTACAAAAGTTATGAATGAGTATCTAAAGAAAGTAAAAAAATTTTATGAGAAGAAGGTAGTGAAAATTTTTATGAGAAGAAAAGATAGAGGTATCGAAAGAATTAAAAAGCTTTTCTCACAATAGCGATTTTAATATAATAAAAATGCTTGATGTATGATACATCTTGAATCGAAGATCGTTTTAAGTATTATAAAAGTATGAATTATGTTATACAACGTCATAGATTAAAAAAAAAAAATTGAATTTAGAATAAGATTTATATAGAAAAAAGAAAAAATGGATTATGTTAATTTATTTCTTGCTACTTCTGAAAAGGAAAGAATATAAAAAGCTTCAAAATTAACTTGATAGGGGACAAGATTTATTGTTTACAATACTACAGAGTTATTTTAACATCTGCTTTGCCCTAATAAAGTATCACGCCATTGAAACTCTGTAATATTGTTAAGTAGTAAAGAGTTTCAATAGCGTGATACTTTACTAGGACAAATTAGATGGAGATTTATTTACCATATTGATTTGAATCAAGTGGCTCGTAATATTAAGATTAAAGGTGGATTTTTACGCTTGCTAGCTTGCAAAAACTATCTTACTAGCAATTGATGTTGTTGCTTTATCTGGTCTGTTAGTGTTGGTACTTAAAAGCTTATCAGAAATTGGATGGAATCAAAGTGCAAAGCACTCGGAAAAGGAATTCATCTTAAAAAAGCTTGATTTTAATTTTGAAACTTAAAGTGATGGAAAAGATTTATATTATCTTTATAGACTGAATCTGGAATTGGGGATGAATTAGCTGATGGGTAATATATTAGCCATAACGGTAAAAGATATGGAGAAAGTTTACTACTAAGACCAAATAGTCCTTTCACTGTATTAGGAATGCATTATATGCCTGTATTAGGAACAATTTGAATGCATTTAGACTTATACAATAAAAAATGCTTATTCATAAATTTATTTATCCTTAAGATTTAAAAACAAAACAACAATCGAACTATTATTTTGAAACGAAATCAGACGGTTGAAAGGCCTACTTTAAAGACATCAGCAGTTTCATGTGAGACTTATTCTAAAGAATAAATTACAATACCTGTTGGCAGATCTGAAAGATCCAAGGCGAGGAGCACTATAGCTAAAGATATATCATTAAGTTTTGGTATATTTCTTCAAAATATTTTTTAAAACATGGAGTAACTTAAGTAAGTGAGATAACTTAAAGCGTTGGTGATGTTGATATTGCCATTCAGAAAAATTCAGATTCTTACGTAATAATTGAAATAGGTGATGCAATTCAAGCTGTATTATTTGGATTAGCGCCAATAACGTCAAAAATGTGAAACTCTGAAAAAGAAACTTATTTATTTCTAAAATGTAATTGAAAGGATTAACAAAAATTTATCCAATGCTATATCTCACGAGCTATGGCGCGAAGCTATACCTGTACAAAACTCTCCTCAACTGGATATTGATAATAATCATTCTATTATACCTGGGTACAGTTTGCGAAAGACTAATAAAGTTCAACGTTTACTAGAATATGAGCAATCCATTAGTGAAAAGTTGAGTAAAAGTATCATGGAATTTAAAATAAAACTAGTAATACTAATACAGCCATAAAATATTTCAATTAAGATGTGCAAATTCGTTTTTAATATTGAAATGCAAAATCTATGTTTTCTTCGTTTTTGGATTATAAACATGCTCAAATATACATAGCAAAAAATTTGAAAATAACATTCAACTGCTCTTTTGTCATCAAAAGCATAATTTCGTTTAAGTTAATGTAGTATATTGAATTAATAAACTAATTTAGTAAATATTTTATACTTTGAATAAATTTTGATATTATTTTTAATTTCCAGTTTGTAAAAGTGTACTTTGATATTTTTTTGACTGAAATTTTAGAAAATAATATAAAAATGTCAAAAAAATGTAACTTATCACTAGATACGCGTTCTTCAATTGTTGCTCTAGCAAATGATGGTCGCTCTACTAGATATATTCAAAAACTGTCGAAAATACCGCAATCAGCAGTGAGTGATACTATTCGTCGGTCTAAATGTACTCGTACAAATAAAGATAGGAAAAGAACTGGACGTCCCTGCAAAATATCAAAGGCTGAAGACAAATCAATTATGCTCTCATGTAAACAAAATAGACGTTTAACAGCCCAAGAAATAACAATTAACTTCAATGCTGCTCATAATAAAACTATTTCAGAAAGAACTGTAAGACGTCGCTTGAAAACTGTTGGCTTAAATGATAGAGTAGCTGTTAAGCGAAAACCTCTTCTAAAATCAATAAATCAAAAAAAAAAGAGTTTCAATGGGCTCTAATATAGGCGGCGAGTTCACAGGGGCAACAGGGACAGTGGCCCCCTTGGAAATTTATACTAATAATATATTATCACAGATTACCATGAGGGCGAGAGTATCTATTCGCCCCCATAATAATCCGTGATTGTATATCATTAGTATAAATTTCTGGGGGGCTACTGCCCCTGTTGCCCCCGTGAACTCGGCACCTATGGGCTCTAGCAGATTCAAATTGCACAGATATAAGGCTGGCGAAATGTATTGTGGACGGACAAATCCAAATTTCTTGTTTTTTAAACAAAGCGACGGATCTATGTGCAACGAACAGCTATTGAAAATTTCATCCACAGTGTATACAGCCTACTGTCAAACATGGCGGAAGTTCACTAATGGTGTGGGGCTGTTCTGCTTTAAAACAGTTTGGTTATCTCGTGAAAATAAGTGGAATTCTCGATAAGAACGGATATCATGAGATAAAGGGTGATTTTTAAAGAGGTATAGGATTTGATTTTAAAAAAAAACACAAAAAGTTTGAAAAAATTGATGAAATAATTTGAGCTGATAGAACGAATAATCTAATTTATTTATTTCATGTAAATGCAGGCCGCGGCTCCGCTTTAGATGGCCCATGCGCAAGGTCCAATTTTGGCACACTCTCTCCAATAAATCGGCCGGTATCTCACGAATAAATGCATCATTATCGGCTTCCAGTGCGTCAATCGTTGCTGGTTTATCCCTGTAGAAATTAGCCTTAACATGGCCCCACAATAAATAGTCCAAAGGCGTTAAATCACAAGATCTGGGCTGCCAATTGACGGGCCCCAAACATGAGTGAACTATTCATCGAACTCGCCTCTCAATTGGGCCATTGTTTCGTGTGCTGTGTGGCATGTGGCACAGTCTTGTTGAAACCACATATCAGCCAAGTTCAGCTCTTCCGTTTTGGACAAAAAAAAGCTTGTAATCATCGCACGGTAGCGCTTGCCATTCACAGTAACTTTCCGGGCATTGTCATCTTTGAAGAAGTACGGCCCGATGATGCCACCAGCCCATAATCCACACCAAACAGTGACTTTTTCGAGATGCATTGGTAGCTCTTGCAATGCTTCTGGCTGGTCTTCACTCCAGATGTGGCAAATTTTTTTTTTTAACGTATCCGTTCAACCAGAAATGAGCTTCATCGCTAAACACAATTTCTCGATAAAAATATGGATCTTCCTCTAACTTTGCCAGCCCCCATTCTCCAAATGTTAGACGTTGTGGGAGGTCGTGTGGCTTCAATTTTTGCACCAGCTGTATCTTGCATGGTTTTTCACTCAAATCTTTTCGCAAAATTTTCCATGTAGTTGAGTAACAGAGGCCCAATTGCTGCGAACGGCGGCGAATCGACACTTCACGGTCATCACTAATACTGGCGGATACAGCCGCAATATTTTCTTCGGTCCTCACTCTACGTATGCGTGTTGATGCCTACCAAACTGCCCATAAATTGGAGGAAGTGCGTGATGCTCTCATGGATTTTGATAGTAAAGTTCAATAATTTGTAAGCGTTGTTCGTTCGTGTTAAGTCGATTAATGATTAAGTTATAGACCAAACTGCACAAGTTCGCAAATGAAACAAGACACAATGCACGAGTGATCTGTCAAAACCAGTGTTGCCAAAAAGATATCAGCAAAAAAATCACCCTTTATTATGTAGACATGCCGTGCCTTAAGGAAAGCGTCTACTTGGCCACGGGTTCACCATGCAACAGGATAATGTCCCAAAATACACATCAAAATACTGTACAAACTGTTTGCAAAAAAAAGACGCTCGCGGAGAACTCAAAATTATGACATGGCCCCCACAATCCTTGATCTAAACCCAATGGAGTTACTATGGGAACAACTGGATTCTGAGGTAAGAAAAGTAGCAGCTTTAGGGTAAGAAATTCTTAGTATTATATTGAAGTAACAGCTTTAGGGTAAGAAATTCTAAGTATTATGGGTGATTTTTTTAATAAAAGAGTTATTAAAAAAATGCACCTAAAATGGTAAATGAAAAGAAAGTTATATCACTCATTAATAGTTCGAGAAGAAGCTATTAGCAAATGAAAAAGAGTCTTGAATGACGTTAAGAAAAAGGTATAACAAGTGAATGGCAAGAAAAAGATTTTTGTGTTTCATTTAATTGTGTCTTAACTATCTTTTAGTAAAAAGAATGTCTATACTATAGATTGAGTATGTTGAAAAAAAAGATCATCTAGTCTAAAAATATTTTGTAGTGAAGCGAGATGTTAAAGATATGTTTATGGATAAAAAAACTGGTTCAATGGAATGCGCTAGACGTTTTCACCAAACAGTATAAACCCATCATTAACCAATTAGAATCAATTATGGAAAGTATAACTGGTTTAAAAAAAACAACAAATGAGCAAAATGAAAGGTATTAATTATACATAAGACTATAATTTAAAACCTCTTTTTGATGAAACACTGTGGAGTTAGTGCGACCCACCACGGTGCTTTTAAACACTGTAAGCACTCAAAAGATGGAGGAATTTAAAGATTAAAACCTAGTTGGACCAAAAGCAGCAGCATAATTGACGAGCTTTAGATCTAATAGAGCTAACAAAACTTTTGGTATTAAAGATAGTAATGATAAATTAAATTTAGTAATAATTTTTACTAATGTTAACTAAATTTAGTATCATCTAGACTTAATTTACCATTACCATTAGAATCATCAAATTTCCTATGATAATGTTACAGTAGGCGATAAAGAATAAGTAGGTAATCCGTATATCTCAGGGTAACTAAGGAGGTGCTGAAAACACCACTTAAAAGAATGAAAAGTAAGTAATAGTTGTCACTATAATGAAAGAAATAGTTGAGCAGCCCACAACTCTTCAAATCTTTACATAAAGGAAAAAAAATTTGCTCCAATTGCCTTTGGCAATATCTCTGGAAATGATAGTCATTCATGAAAACCTTAGTAAAAGAAAAGGTGATGTTAATTGCATACCTAACAATTCGTTCTTTAAGGTCTCTTACTGAGAAGTGAAAGATCTGAAAGAATGACATCAACTCGGAAAAAAAACTTTCAACATCACTTCAGAAAACTCCCGAGAGTCAGTATTACTTTGCAAGTTTTTTCTATTTTTGCAAGAAAGCATTATCTTCAGTGACTGTATAGATTATTTTGCATGGATTTACAAACCTCTGTCTTTTAATTTTAGAATTTAAAACCAGCTTCGGTGTTAACATTTAGCCAACTTGAATCTCTGAATTGAACAAAGTTGGTATTTGTAGGACCTGTCGCACCAAACGCTTCTAAGTAAAATTAATTTAAACTCAAAGCACCAAAATATACAGTTGAATGTTTTGGTGCTTTAAAATCAATTTTATTTGATTCTGCTGATGATTTCTTTTCTTCTTGGCCTGCTTTCCATTGGCTTTTAATTAAAAGCTTTTTCCAGAGGAAAAACTCTATCTCCTTCACCTTTGGACTCCATCTCCTTTTAATACCACATGAAAGCTGATTGTTGACCGACTGATAAATTAAGTCCATCTCCCATCATTGATATTATTTTGCTTTTAAATTTACTTCTGGGTAGATTTAAACTAAAAGACTGAGTTTTTGCACCACTAGTTTAAGGAACTATAATATCAGGATCTTCAAATGAATCAGGCTCAGACTTAGCAATTTCAGCGTCAAAGCTATTCGAATCATTTGAATCAAAGGAACCAATTTTATTAATATCTTCTAGAGTGGTTTTGTTTATCTTAGTTGAAGATTATAGTTTCCTTTGTTTTTCCCTCACTGAAGGCTCTATTTCTTTTTCATTATAGGATACTTTCCTCGTAACTTTTGAAAAATTAGACTTATTGAGACCCCATAACTCCATTTTTCTGAGCAATCTTTAATTTTCTAAAAGCATTTCCTAAATGCTTCCTAAACTCCTCAATTTTTAATATAACGAATTTTATAGTACCATCCCTTTGTCTTCCTGCATAGGTTAACGAATACAAAGTTGCGAAGCACATCCCCATTTGTGGGCAGCTGAAATCCCGTTTTTTGGGTCGAATCTTCAAGTAAATTACTAAGAACCCATGCTTCAGAAGCTTTTTTAGGATTATTTCTAAGAACTTAGCGGTATTATGTAGTTGGTGCTTGAGGTTGTACTTCTTGAGCTACTTCTTCCATATTTTTATATTTTTAGCTTATTTAAGAAAAATCAAAATTTTATTACTTGTAAGGATTCATTGAAACGCAACAAAAACTGAGTTTTGCGTTTGGGTTCCAAATAAAAACTCACTCCCAGACTCAAACTCATTTGACGCACTTTATTGCGTCTACATAAACGTAAACGCAGTTTACGCAATAACTGCGTTTATGGCGTAAACGCAGTTATTAACGCGTTTATGGCGTAACGCAGTAAGCTTTACGCACGCATTTAATACGCAACTTACGCATATAAATTACGTTTACCAAAGTAACTCTAACGCAACTTACGCATATAAATGCGTTTGCAAACGTAATTGAAACGGAACGTAAGCATATATATATATATATATATATATTCCATTTCCTTTGCCGTATCATAAAATTTACAATAAGAAAGATCTTGTATATGTAGCTTATACATGTAAATATGTACTAAAGTTACTTTGTCTTCTCCCACTTCGTTCGTTGCACCTTACAGTTTAATTTTTTCATTTTATTTTTTTTTTAACATTTGTTTTTATTTTTTTCTTTTGCTTTCTTATTTTTTTAAGTTTAGGAAATGGTGGGGCAAGATGCCCATAAAGTCAAGTCCCCTGTGCATTTGATTAATATTGTTAAATTCCTTTTATATACTGTTGTTTTAGATATTTACATATTCATACAAATAATTGGTTTTAATCAATATATAACTTTTTAAAGGATTTTGTTAGTAAATTACTAGAAAAGTTATAATTTTTTACATATGAAAATTTAAAACAACATTATATAAGAAATTAATCAATATTAATTTACCTAGGTCTCACAAATGCACAAGGGATTTGACTTTAGGAACATCTTGCTCCACTAAAAATTAAAAAAAAGTAGTTGTATTATTTGTGTGATGAAAATAAAAAAATGTTTGTTTTGTGGGTAATTTATTCCACAATATTCTAAGTATAAAAATTTTAAAACTCAATCAATAAAAATAGTTTATTTGCAATTAGCTAGTTTTGGGCGAAGAAAAATGCCCTTTTATGTGAGGGGCAAATAATTCCTTTGAATAATTGTCCCATTGCATATTTTTTCATTTTACATATAAAAAAGATCGCTTAAAACGAGCAATCAACCACAAAAACACTAAGTGATAGGTCAGCGCACACGCACACTTTAAAAATTGCTTAAAACAAAGGAAAATTCATTTTCCGCTCACAAATTGAATGGAGCTTATACATAAAAGTATTAAAAAAATTAGTTTAGAAAAAAAATTAGTTTACTTAATCTTTTCATGAATATCTAATTTAATGACACATTAATCTCGCAAGAGGAAGATCTATCATGAGGAAATCATAAAGTCTAGTTCAAAAAAGCGACATGAAGAAGTAATATTGCAATCACAATAGTTGCAATTGCAACCTTTTTTATCTCAAAGTTAGTCCGCATCTAAATCTGGAGAAGCAACTTCAAAAAGAACAAGATCTGTAAATCCTACAAAAACGACGAAATTTACTATGCAGACAAGTGCTGCGCTGACATCATTATCGGGAAAGTCTTCGAATAATACTTCAGTTTCCAATATTTGTATTTCTCCTATTCAGCAAGACCCGAGATTAAGGTTTCAGGTTTATAGTCTTTTGGCAAATTTATCTGAAGGCTCGTGTAATTTGATAAACAAAATGCAAGATTTGGTCAAAGAAACATTTTTCCGAAAAAGAAGTTTATTGTAAATTTAACTGAACGGGTATTTAAATTACTTTTTCTTAGATTTAAAATATTATTAAGAACAATGTAGTGTATGATTTTTATATATTTTACTACTAGAAAAGGAGAGTTCTGGCTCATTTTCATTTTTGATGTCCGTTCTGATTTTTTGTGTAATCGCGGGTTGAAAATGTTTTGGATCTCCTTTCTGATTATTTTGATAATCACGGTTTGAAATTTTTTTTTTGTGATAAAAAATTCTGAGGAGGAGGACGATGAGAAAACATTTTTTCATGACGTGATAAAACGCGTAATGAAAAAAAATTTAATGGTTGCAAAGGTGTTTAAATCTTGCGCGAAAAATTTCTTTTTTTCTTTGTTCATGCTCTTGTTCTTGTTTTTGTTCGAGAATTGATTTGTAAATTTCAATTTCTCGCCATCCAAATCCTTTGCTCCTTAAATATTCAATGGGGTCAAGTGTTTTTTCGCTTTTAATTTTTCCGTCCTCATTTCTCAAGATCCTTGTTTTTCCGTTCATTTTATTATGCCAAGAAATTTTTTTTTAAAGGATTTTTGAGAATGGGTCCGAGAAGCAATCAAGGTAAGATGGGCACATATTTTCTGTCTCTTTTGAAGTATAATCCATCTTTGAGTGAGCTTCCTGTGACCCAGGGTGTTAAAAACAGTCCGGCTCCTTTGTATGTGGCAATTTTCATTCCTTTTCCATTGCTTTTGAGGTAAGCAATACCATTTCCAACAATTTTCCAAGAAAATTGTTGGAAATGGTATTGCTTACCTCAAAAGCACCAAGAAATCCTCCTTCTACTTTTGCGTTGTGTTCCAATTGAGTTTTACTCATTTTTATGGTAACTCCAACTCCTCGATTGAGAGCGTCCACAATTTTTCGGTGTTGGCTTTCTGTTAAAAGTAAAATGTCGTTTCCGTGATGATTATCATTTGAAATGCGGATGCTTGCGGGTTTTCCTTCAATGATTGATTTTTTTATTTTGTCGATCTGTCCCTGAGACACATTTAATTTGACACGAATGTAATTGCTCATTTTTTAAAATGCCGGAAAAAAATATTTATTTCACTTCTCGAATGTGATAACGGATTGTGATGTCCTCTCCTCGAAAGTAGATTAGATTTCCGTTTTGATCGACAATGCGTTAGATCATTGTGGAAATTTCTGGTACTTTGACAGGGAGGTAAACCAAATGGGTGGGTCTTTCGATGATTTTAAAGCCAGGACACACAGAGGGGTAAAAGGAGTAGATGCAATTTAATTGCGAGCCGTTGATGCATGCTGACCCGATAACGTTGTTGACGATTCTGATCGTGTTGACGTTCGTGATTCTGACAATGTCGTCGGAATCGTATTCGGAATTGGAGTCTAATTGTCTTTTTGTGAAGCCCAAAAGGGATGCGATGCTGTTTTCCACGTTCAAATCCATCAAATAACTTAATCCAAGTTTGATGGTTGATTTTAAAGTGTTTGAATTGGGCCCAATCTTGATGTTTTCTGGTGAGTAACTGATTTTATTTGTGGCGACGTAACTTTCGCTTTGAGACGCATAATTTTTGATTGTATTTGAGACGGTTTTTTGCAAATAATTGTTGATGTCGATGATGTCGTAGCTTCCTTCTGGAATGACGACGTTTTCCCAATTGGCACCGTTGTTCATGCTGTACCGGAAAGAATTGTTTTTGATGGTGATGTTTAGAAAGCTGTTGTATGTCTCAAGACCGAGAAAAGCCATCTCATATTTTTTTTCTTTTTCAAAAACGATTTTGTCCAAAAATTCTGTTTGAATTATGTTGGATGTTCCATCCACATCGATGATTATTCCTGACATTTTTTAAATGGGTGAAAAAATTTTTTTAAATGGCTTCTTTTGGAAAATAAAAATTGTTAAATCCGCTTCGATATTTTCCATTGTATTTTTTTGACGACAAATCGATAACGGCAAATCCGTGAGGTTCAGACCAGCAATGTCTGCAAAATTTTTTGAACTCTTCTTTTTTCATGTCGCTCGAAACGTGGTCTCGATAGATGTGGTCAATATTTTTTGAGTCTTGAGGAAACAGGCAAATAAAATTGGTGTTTTCTCGGATGGTTTGTCGAGGTAGCATAAAATAATTTTGAGCGAGGTAAAAGCAGTCGACGTTGGAGTGTCTTCCTCGGATGTAATATTTTTCGCACTTGTTTTGTTTGGTCAATTGAAGGTCGTCAAAGATCATTAAATTGTTTTTTGTTGAATCGAGATCTTCGGGTTCAGGCACATCGTCAGTCGTTTCAAAAAATTGGCACTCCATGTCCTCGGTTTCGGAATAATTTTTTGAAAGGTCGTTGATGACGCATTCAGGGTTTAGATTTAATTTTTCCATTTCTTTTTGCACCTTGAACAAGTCGAGGATAATCTTTTTTGGCAAATTTTTTTCGAACGAGCTTTTCAGTATTTTGTACTCGGGTTGGAAAAGAGATTTGCCAAATACCTGTAAGTGGTTATAATCCAACCATCCAGGTTTGAGCAGTAAATTGAGAAGCAAGGTTGTTTTTCCGCAACCGGACTTTCCAACGATGATTCCTCGAATGCTTCTTGGTAAAAGCTCGTTGTTGTTCCTTTTGTTTTTTCCAATATTCCATGACAAATCGGTCACTTCCATTTTTTTTTTGTTTAAAAAAAAAAATTTTAAATAAAAAATATACTGTGTCAAATGCAAAAGGAAAACAGAAACGATCCATTTGAGAAACGAGAGGACAAAAAACAACAGAAACATGATCAAAGGAACTTGCGATTCTTGTGGAACGACCAAATGCCAGTTTGTTTCTTCGCATGCAGCAAAAGGGGGTGACTTGGTTGAATCGATCAACAATTTTTCAAAAAAAATAAAGCTTCCGTGGGTAAAATTTCCAGGAGAGATGCATATTCCAGGAATGAATTTTGCAGGGCCTGGCACAAACCTGGACAAAAGGCTCACGTCCACCGACATGTATCAGGAGTGGAGCAAACCGGTGGACCGAGTGGACAATGCAGCGTACCACCACGATTTGGCATATAAATATTTAAACGACGTTCAAAGCAGAAATTTGGCAGATCAAATGATGCTTGAAGAAATGAAATCCATTCCTAACCCCACTCAAAAAGAAATAAACGAAAGAAAGCTTATCGCGCCAATCATCAAAGCCAAAGCCAAATTCGGACTGGGTGTCTCTGCTAAAAAATCGAAGATTTTCCATGGATCTGAAGGATCTAAAAAAAAAAATTTTTTTCAAGTTTAAAATGGACGGATCAGCTTGCAGAAGAGCTTCACAAACCGATCATTCGTCATTTTAAAAAAAGAAAAGTGTTTGTGAACGACATCGATGAAATATGGGCTGTCGATTTGGTTGACATGCAATCGTCTTCAAAATTCAACAAGGGAGTAAAATATTTGCTCATGGTGATCGACGTGTTTTCAAAGTATGGGTGGATCGTTCCGTTGAAAAGCAAAACGGGACTTGAAGTGGCTGAAGCGTTGAAAAAAATCTTCGCAGAAAGAAAATGTGTCAAAATGTGGGTGGACAAAGGAAAAGAGTTTTACAACAAGCACGTGAAAGCGCTGGGTGTTAAATTGTATTCCACTGAAAACGAGGAAAAAAGCTGTGTTGTCGAGCGATGGATCAGAACGATGAAAGAAAAAATGTTTAAATATTTTTCAGCCAACAGCACCAATAAATACATTGATGTTTTGGACGAAATGGTGAAAAATTACAACAGCACAAAGCACTCATCCATCAAAATGACCCCAATTAAAGCCAGCGAGGAAAAGAATAAAAATATGGTCTGGATGAATCTGAATGGAAAGATGCCAAAAGAAAGACCAGAGCCGAAGAAAAGAAGCCCCATTTTGAAAAAGGGTACACTCCGAGATGGACTGAGGAGGTTTTCACAGTGTACAAAGTTCAGCGAACGGATCCACCCACGTACAAAGTCACAGACGCCAAAGGTGAAGACATTCAAGGCACCTTTTATGAGCAGGAAATGCAAAAGACGCATCAAGAAATATTCAGAATTGAAAAAATAATTCGCAGAACAAAAAGCAAATCACTGGTCAAATGGAAAGGATATCCAGACTCGTTCAACTCATGGGTGGACAATAATGAATTGATCCGTTTGAAAAAAAAAATGAGTTAAAAAAATTTTCTTTTCATAATAAAAAGATGAATTTCGTGACGATTGAAAATTTTGATGACAGCAAATTATCGGTTGGAAAGATTTATTCCGCAACCAAACCCATTCAATATCAAATGATCCCTCTTTTTTATGAGTACTCCTCTGGAAAAGGTCCTTTTGTTTTAAGAACCCCCGTTTTGTTTTCTCTGGGTGTGTTTGAGAACTGCAGTTTTGGAAAGAACGAGCTGGAGGGATATTCCATGTCCTTTCTCGGTTTCAACGAAAAAAATGGAATGAGTGAAAAAGAAAAAAAGTTTATCGAGACGACAGAAAAAATATCAAAATTTCTTCGCGAAAAAGTAAAGGAAATGATTCCCACTTTGAAAAAAGGAGGAAGAACGAAAAAAATAACGACAGAGGATCTGTCCATTTTTAAAAACAAATCCGATAATCCACAAGCAGCGCCCATTTTTTCGGAAAATTGTTCACAAAGAAAAGTGAAAAAAACATTGAGGTTTCTTCTTTGTTTTTCAAAAAGGAGAACAAAAAGCTGGTGAAAACAGATCCATTGACATATGTTCGTCAAAGGTGTTTTGCTGTCGCCTCTTTGAGAATTGAAGGTGTTTTTATTAGTTCTCAGATCGAGTCCATTCAGGTTAGGATTCTCGAAGTGGTCATTGCAAAAAATGAGACTTCAGTCCAAAGCATCATGGGTGATGATTTGGATTTGGGGGAAATGGAATCTGACGAAGAAGAAGAAATGTGAAAAACACGAAAAAAAAAAGAAAATAAAATGAGTTAAAACATTTTCTTTTCATATTAAAAAAATCCATGCCCCTCACAAGTTTTTTAAAAACGTCTCCTCGGCAGAGAAACACGCTGATTCGAGTTTGGAGATCTCGAGAATGTATTTGGGACACATGGATGAGAGGATCAAAGAGTTGGAGAGATTCAAAGAGTCGGATCGAGCCAAAAATTTGGAAAATTTTGTGGAACGGATCAAAGAGCTGGAAAATTTGGTGGAGACAATCAAAAACTTGCAAAAAAAGACATCGCAAAATATTATTGTGACAAAAAAAGATTTGGTTCACCCAAACTGTTTTAACATAAACGGTCATCATGAGATTTTTGCTCAGAAAGACATTAAATTTGCTGCTCTTGCTCACACGTCAATATCGTTGTCTGTTGGATTGAATTTTGAAAAAGGAATCGCAGTCGTCACTTTGATGAACAAAATAAGTGACAAATTAAACTTTAACAAAAACGATGCCATTTTTTCTGAGCCTGTGGAAGACGTCGTTTTGGATATAACCAACAACAGCGGAAATGACGTCATTGTCAAAAAAGGCGAAAAGCTTTGCAAAATAAATCACATCGATTCGAATTTAAAAAAATCTGTCTTTGTTAAAAAGATGGAGATAATAAAAAACACTGAAAAAATTTATCCAGTTCTTCCAACGGCACCATCCGATGACGCTTTTCGTCTTCAAAAAATAGGTGAGATCCAAAAAGAAATGGAGGATGAAAAAGTGAAAAGAATGGCTTTGAGCAAAAAGTACCATCGAGTGGCAAAAATTATTCGTTTCGCAGACGACGGGTTGCAAACGTTGTGCATTGTTTTGGGGATTACAGGCATTGCACTTTTGTCAACCGTTGTTGCCACTCCAGTTTCGATTAAATGCGAGGGGGTTGCAATTGGATTGGGGGCTTTGTCCATTTTCGGAAACCATCAAAACAAAAAAATGTTGCTGAAGGCTGAGAAGCACAAAAAAATAAAGGTTCTTTCCGAGTCAAAATTGAACACGATTAGCGATCACATTTCAAAATCGCTCACGGACGGTTTTGTGAGCGATTCCGAATACGAACTCATCCTCGGCGAGCTTAAAAAATTTAAAACCATGACCGAAGAAATCAGAACAAAAGCAAAAAGCAGCATTGACGAATTGACCAAAGAGTCGTTGATCCAAAAAGGAAGAGAAGAAGCCATTCAAGCATTTAACAACTTTTACAAAAAGGGAAAATGAACGCAAACGCAAACGCAAACTCGTGTTTGTTTTTTGTTTAAGTTTTTTTTCTCCGTATTTTAAAAAATGGAGTTCTTTAAAATACATGACCCAAAAAAGAGAGATGAGATTGTGAAAAATTACATGGCCAACAGGGAGAAGCTTTACAATGAGAGCCTTAACTGGAACGTTTCAGATGCAAATTATCAGACTGATCTGTCCAAGTTTTTTCAACCGTTGATCGAGAGCAACGAAAAAGTGAAAAACGAGATAAAGAGCATCGCAAACAAAGAGGTTGAAAAAAGTCCACTGGCTTTGACTTACCCAGAAAGCGAGACGTCTTTTGAAAGTTTAAAGGCTCTTGAAAGAATGAATTTAGGAGTCCTCGCGTATTATTATATGTCGAATTATGCGTCGAAAAGAGGTATATGTGACAGAGTGTTTGGAATCCACGCAAAAGAACGCGGAAAAATGTTTATTGGAAAAGAAGAAATTTTCATCGATGAAAACGACATCATTGTTGGTGGAGAAAGATACAACGGGACAGAAGGACTTTGGGAGCTGATCACAAGATCCGAGCCTGATATGACAAAGGTGACAGACGAGGACTTGAAAAATTATGAAAAAATACTGGTCGAAACGCATGCAATGGAGAAAGAAAGGATACCGACCGCACCAAAGTCTTCGGGAAGTAAAAAGTGGGGAACAATTATATCCCCAATATGGAAGAGAAATTACACAAATACGAAGGGAATAAAAGGTAACGGAGTGATCATTCTTCCGAGCGATCCAAATGCTCTTGTGCAGCGACTCAGTTTGAGCATCGCCGCTGGTCATGCTGGAAATATCTCATCGAGAAACGAAGCTGTTGCCATTTGTGACGAGCTTTTGAGGCAGGGGGAAATCAACAAAGAGGAATACCGATCGATTCAAAAATACATCGAGTCGTGAAACACGAATTAAAAAATCGAAGATTTTCCATGAATCCAAAGGATCTAAAAAAAATATTTTCTCATTTTTAAAATGCTCATTGTGAACAACAGAAGATATTTAAAAAAGAACGTTGTCGGAGGAGGAGGGATCGTTGACACGTTTACAAATTTTTTGAGGAGAATGATCGCTTCAAACGCATCAAAGTCATCTCTTCATTTATTGAGGAAAGCAGCAGCAAGCGAAATTGGAAGAGAAGCGATCACCGCCGCCAGATCTGCCGGAAAAGAATTGGCCTCTTCAGCCATATCAACCGCAAGAGACGTTGCCATCGACAAAGGAAAAAAAGCGATTGAAAAAGTTTACGCCAAGACAGGAACGCCAAACCCCAGCACGATTTTGAACGAAGCGGCAAAGCAATATGAATCTATTAATCCGATGGAAGAGCTGCATAAAAAATGTTTGGTTCGTCCATTCAAGCAAAAAAGAAAATGACAAAAAAGAACGCTTCCAGAATCCAAGATCTGGTCAAAATGGGGAGCGGTCTTTTGATTGCGTGATTTTTTTTTGACTAATCAAAAATGACATAAAATTTTTTTTTTCTCATTTTAAAAAATGATAAACACCGACTGATTAATAATTGACGAAAAGCCTGTCTACGAAACCGGCATTGAAAAAGTTGATTTTTTCGAGTACCTTCCAACAAACCTCGATTTAAATTCTTAAGGATCAATCGTTTTTGAGTTTGATTGCCAGTCTGTGCAGACACTTCCGTCTGAGGCTTACATCCTCGTCGAAGGGGTTCTGAAAAAAGCAGACGGGACAGCTTACGCAGCAGCAGACAACATTGCTCTGGTGAACAACGCCATCATGTATTTGTTCAGTGACGTCACTTACGACTTATCAGGACAGCAAGTGGAAAGAGTCATGTATCCAGGTCAGGGAACAACCATGCTTGGATTGTTGAAATATCCTTTCGGTTTTCAGCTTGCCGATGGTTTGAAGCAAATGTGGTATAAAGACACCTCAAACGCGACTGGAAGCACAGGGTTCAACGTCAGGCGAGACCACTTGTTTGCCGACACCACATCCATAGGCGCATTTTCTTTTAGGATCCCTTTAAAACACATTTTTGGTTTTTGCGAAACTTACGACAAAGTCGTTTACGGATTCAGACACACGATCACCTTTACAAAAAAAGAATACGATGACTCCATTTACAGAGCCGGAACTGTTACTGCAGGAATGATAGACATCAAAAAATTCCGACTTTTCATGCCAAGGATTGAGCTTGATGTTTTGAAAAAATCAGAATTTTTGAACCTGATGGCAAAGAAAATCACCGTTCCAGTGGCTTACAAAGCAAACAAAGTCGAAAGGCAAGCCATTCCAGCGGGTCTCACAGAATTCACTTGGACCCTTGGAAGGATCACGGACAAAAGCGTTCCGAGATATATCGTGTTTGGTCTTCAGACAAACAGAGGTTCTAGTCAAACCGCAAATCCATCCGTGTTCGATCATTGTGACGTCAACAATTTTTTCGTGACCGTCAATGGGATAAAATATCCAAATTATAATTATGACTTGAATTTTGGAGAAAAGAAAGTGGTCATGGCTCATTCCGATGCGCTCACTTTTGACGAAAAATATTATGGCACAAACGAGCTTGTTTGTCAATCAGGTTTGACTCTGCTTGAATATAAAAATTTGTTTCCGTTGTTTTTTGTCGACATCAGCAAGCAAAAGGAAAGGGTTGTTTCCGAAACGGCTGATTTGGTTGTCAACCTAAAGTTCCGAACGGCTGTGCCAGACAACACCGTTATTTTCGCAGTGATCATTTCCGACAAATTGATCCAATGTGTTTCAGACGGAACCAACATGAACGCTGTTTATTAGGATTCTTGACAAAAAAATTGATTTA
Source organism: Hydra viridissima (assembly GCF_058129835.1). NCBI lineage: Eukaryota > Metazoa > Cnidaria > Hydrozoa > Anthoathecata > Hydridae > Hydra > Hydra viridissima. Next base: position 2,710,009 of record NW_028324306.1, read on the forward strand.
AAAAAAAATTTTCTTTTCAAAAAAAAACATGAGACTGACAATAAAAGATCTGAAAAATCTGCTGAGAGAAAATGGGGTCACAAAAACCTCAAACAATTTGTTGACTTTGATGATGATTGCGGTTGAGAGCAATCTGGTGAGCAAAGATTCGCTTTTGGAAGGTGCAAAAGAATGCAGACAGGTGGGTTGACCAAAAAAAGAAATCAAAAAGGAAAAAAAGATCGACCCAAAATATGAGAGGCTTGGGTCGATTCGAAAAAATCCGGTGTCTGTGAAATCGACCAACATCGAAACAGGAGATGTGGTTGAATACAAATCCCTTTACGAAGCAATGAAAAAGACTGGACATGGCTGGAGATATTTGGAGCGTCGAAATGGAAAAGTGGAGGGTGGAATGAGGATTGACATTTTAGGTTCAGAAAAACTCGAAAACAGAAAAAAAAATCAAAGTCCGACAAAATGAAAAAAAAATCTAAGTCCGAAAAAAAAATTTTCAATTCTCGGAAAAAAGAATTGAAAAAATTGATTTTGAAAAATTTTTTTTCTTTGCCAAATAAAAATGGAAAGCAAAATGAAACAACATGAACGCTGTTTATTAGGATTCTTGGCAAAAAAAAATTGATTTAAAAAAATTTTTTTCTTTTCAAAAATAAAACATGAGACTAACAAAAAATTATCTGAAAAATTTGCTGAGAAAAAATGGTGTCACAATAACCTCAAACAATTTGTTGTCTTTGCTGATGATTGCGGTTGAGAACAATCTCTTAAGCAAAGATTCGCTTTTGGAAGGTGCAAAAGAATGCAGACATGTGGGTCCACCAAAAAAAGAAATAAAAACGGAAAATGCGAAAAAACCGATCGACCCAAAACACGAGAGGCTGGGTTCGATTCGAAAAAAACCTGTGTCTGTGAAAACGACCAACATCGAAACAGGGGATGTGGTTGAATACGGATCCCTTTACGAAGCGATGAAAAAGACGGGGCATGGCTGGAGATATTTGGAGCGTCGAGATGGAAAAGTGGAAAATGGAATAAAGATTGACATTTTCAATTCTGAAAAACTCGAAAACAGAAAAAAAAACTCCAAGTCCAAAAAAATGAAAAAAATCCAAGTCCGAAAAAATGAAAAAAATCCAAGTCCAAAAAAAAAATTTTCAATTCTCCGAAAAAAAAATTTTCAATTCTCGGAAAAAAAGAATTGAAAAAATTCTCGGAAAAAAAAGAAAAAATTTTTTTTCTTGGCAATAAAAAATGGAAAGCAAAATGCGAAAAATCAGCAAGTCCGAAAAAATCGGAAAAACCAAAAAAATTGAATTTGAGTTTATTAATTTTCTTGGCAATAAAAAAATGGAAAGCAAAACCGTCAAAGAAAAAAAAGTTTCAATGGCAAAATTGAAAAATAAAGCCAAAGAAAGGGCGATAAAAGGTTTTTCAAAAATGACAACGGAACAGCTCGTTGAAGCAATAAAAACAACAAGACCTGTCATTGGTCATCATCGTAGACGGACAACAGATGCGAAGCCAATTGTTACTGCTCCACGTTCGATTGCTCCTCGTCCTGCGATTGCTCCGCGTCCTGCGATTGCTCCTCGTCCTGCGATTGCTCCGCGTCCTGCGATTGCTCCGCGTCCTGCGATTGCTCCGCGTCAAACTGTTCAAAAGCCTGTCATCGCTCCGAAACCATCAACAATTCCACCAAGCATGTTGAAACCAGCTCTTCCTCAAAAACCAGCTCTTCCTCCAAAGCCGTCATCACAATATATGCTTGACGCTCTTGTTCCAGATTCGTCTCCTGTGATGACTCCTGGAGTTTTTTCAAGGTGTACGACGGCTGTGAAAAATGCGTTCGTCAACAGTTTCAACCGCGTGCTTGAGTTCGTTGACCCGTACGTTCCAGAGCAGGTAAAAAAAAGATTGAAAAATAACAAAAGAGAATTGAAAAAAAGAATCGTGTCGCTTCGATCGCTCGTGTTCGGAAAACCTCAAATTGATTTTCATTTGACCGATCACGCGCTGAGTCATGTTGCAAAACAATTTTCGCATCAAGTCGAAGGAAACCAAAAGGACGCTTCTGCCTTTTTAAATTTGGCGAAAGACGGAGCAATAAAAATTCTTCAAAAGAATAAAAACAAAAAAGCGAGCCTTGTTTTGACAATCGATATGGAGAGCGTCAGCCTTACAACGGGAGAGGAGGTTCATCGAATTGTGCCTTTTTTGTCAAAAGCTGGGATTATTTTGGAGTCGACTGACTTGGGAGATTTTTATGAAAAAGCAAAAGATGAGATCCTGGAAAACATGGAAAAATACAACAAAATGGGCTCGAATTGCACAGTGTCCGCCATCTTGAAAATGGACATTAATTTAATTGACTACAGACCCATCAGTGGCCGGTCGTATATCCATCTCGACGACTTTTTGGCAAGCAAAAAAGCAATCATCAACATGGAGAACGAAGACAATGAATGCTCCAAGTGGTGCGTCACCAGAGCGTTGAACATGAAAGAAAAAAATGGAGAAAGAATTGACCAAGACTTGATTGAAAAATCAAAAAATTTTAATTGGGAAGGGATTGAATTTCCTGTCAAACTCGATCAAATCAAAAAATTTGAAAAAAATAATCCAGACATCAGCGTCAACGTTTTCGGTTCCGGAAAAAAATCCATACACCCTTTGCAAATATCGAAACGCTTGAACAGAAAGCATGAAATAGATTTGCTGCTTGTTTCAGACGGAAAAACAAATCATTATTGTCTGATCAAAAACCTGAGTCGACTCATTTCATCACAAGCATCCAAAAGAAACGGAAAAAAATATTTTTGCAGAAATTGCTTGCAGGGGATGAAAAGCGAGGAGGATCTTTCAAAACATTCGACCTATTGCAGAGAGTACAGCGCAGCACGAATGGATCTTCGTCCAAAAAATTCGTTCATGAAATTTGGGCACATGGAAAGGTCGATGAGGGTTCCATTCATCGTTTACGCGGATTTTGAAAGCTTTGTCAAACCGATGGACTCGTGCGAACAAAACCCAGACCAGTCTTACACCAAAAGGTTTCAAAGGCACGTTCCGAGCTCCTTTTCCTTTTACATCAAATGTTTTGACGAAACCGTTTATGACAGCGATCCATCCATTTCAGAATCGTCAAACGAGAACCAAGACGTTGCCCAATTTTTTGTTGAAAGTTTGGAAAAAGAAATAAAAGAAATTTTTGGAAAAAACTTGAAAAAAAATATGGTCTTCACAAACGAGGATGAAAATAATTTCAAATCAGCGACGGTTTGTCACATTTGCGAAGAAAAAATTCTCGATGCAGAAAAGGTGCGCGATCACTGCCATTTTACTGGAAAATATCGAGGAGCGGCACATGGCGAATGCAATTTAAAATACAAAGTCCCAAAATTCATTCCTGTCGTTTTTCACAATCTGTCAGGTTACGACAGCCATTTGTTTATCAAAAAATTGGGTGGAGAAATAACCTGCATCCCATGCAACGAGGAAAAATACATCAGCTTCTCGAAAAAAATCAAAGTGGGAGAGTACACTGGGAAAGACGGAAAACCCAAAGAAAAAAAAATTGAATTGAGGTTCATCGACAGTTTTAAATTCCTTTCCTTCGGTTTGGATGCTTTGTCAAAAAATTTACAGCCAGAAGAGTTCAAAAACCTCTCAAAATATTTTGAAGGAGAAAAATTCGATTTGCTTCGAAAAAAAGGCGTTTACCCTTACGGTTGGGTGGATGGATTCGATAAATTTCAAGAAACGCAATTGCCTCCAAAAGAAGCGTTTTTCACAGAACTCAACCACAAGGAAATAAGCGACGAAGATTACGTGCATGCGCAAAAGGTTTGGAACGTGTTTCAATGCAAAACGTTCAGAGATAATCGCGATTTGTACAACGTGTCAGACGTTTTGATTCTGGCGGACATCTTTGAAAATTTCAGGGACGTTTGCATTAAAAATTACAAGCTCGACCCAGCCTGGTATTACACGTCTCCCGGGTTGGCTTGGGACGCTTGTTTGAAAATGACAAAAATAAAATTGGAATTGTTGAGCGACCCAGACATGCTTCGAATGATCCAAAAAGGAACCCGTGGAGGGATCAGCATGATCTCCAATCGGCATGGAAAATCGAACAACAAATACATGGGTGACTCGTACGATCCAAGCCAACCATCAAAATTCATTCAATACTTGGACGCCAACAACCTGTACGGATGGGCCATGTGCAAACCTCTTCCCACTCACGGTTTCAAATGGATGTCAGAAGACGAACTGTCCAATTGGCGACATTATCCGTCCATTTTGGAGGTTGATTTGGATTATCCGGAAAGCCTTCACGATGAACACAACGATTATCCGTTGGCCCCTGAGAGAATGAAAATTGGAAAAGTGGATAAGCTCGTTCCAAATTTAAACGACAAAAAAAATTATGTCCTTCACTGTGAAAACCTGAAATTGTATGAACGATTGGGAATGAAAATCTCAAAGGTGCACAGAGGAATAAAATTTGAGCAACGGGATTGGATGAAACCATACATTGACCTCAACACAGAATTGAGAACAAAAGCCAACAGCGAGTTTGAAAAAGAATTTTTCAAGCTGATGAACAATTCGGTGTTTGGAAAAACAATGGAGAACATTGAAAAGCGAGTGGACGTGAGACTGGTGACAGAAAAGGAAAAGGCAATAAAATTGTCACCCAAACCAAATTACGACCGGCACACGATTTTCGACGAAAACTTGATTGCTGTTCACATGAAAAGGATAAAAAATTTTTACAACAAACCAATTTATTTGGGCATGTCCATTTTGGATTTGAGCAAAACCTTAATGTTCAAGTTCCATTATGACTACATCAAAAAAAAATATCCTGGTGACGCAAAGCTGCTGATGACAGACACGGACTCGCTGGTTTATGAAATAAAAACGGACGATTTTTACAAGGACATTGCCGACGATGTGGAAAAAAAATTCGACACGAGCGATTTCAGCAAAATCCATCCAGCCATTCAAAGCGTCGGGTGGGTTTCAAAGTGGGTTTAAACAAAAAGGTCATGGGGATGTTCAAAGACGAAACCGGAGGAAAACAGATTGAAGAGTTTGTCGGTCTCAGGTCAAAACTTTACTCTTACAAAATACATCAAGAAAAACAAGAAAAAAAATGCAAAAAATGCAAGGGGGTGAAAACATATGTCGTCGAAAAATACATCACAAACGACGATTACAAAAAATGCCTCGAAACCAAAAAAGAAAAGATTAACAAAATGAATGTCATCCGATCCCATTTGCATGACGTTTACATGGAGGAGATCAACAAAACCTCTCTCAGCTCCGACGATGACAAAAGAATCATTTTGGATGATGGGATACACACGTTGGCTTATGGTCACCACAAATTTAAAAAAATTGCATAGCCAGAGGCAGAGATCGCAGAGGCAGAGGCAGAGGCAGAGATCGCAGAGGCAGAGACAGAGACAGAGGCAAAAAGGGCAATCGCAGAGATCAGAAAGATAATTGCAGAGAACAAAGAAATCTCAAATAGGTCAAAAATGTTGAACGCAGAGTGCAGAGGGATAATCGAGGAGACCAAAGGATTTTTAAAAAAAGACAAAAAGGTAAGTGACAAAAATGATGAGACAAAAATGATGAGACAAAAATGATGAGACAAAAATGATGAGACAAAAATGATGAGACAAAAATGATGAGACAAAATAAAAAATATGAACAAAATAAAAAAATGAACAAAATGATCAATGTGGAAGGAGTTATTTTGCCGAACGTGGCCTTGACAAATTTTCAATTGATGAAAGCAGCAAAAAAACTAAAAATAAAAAATTTTCGCGGGGAGACATATTGCCAAAAAAACCGAGAAAAAAAGAATGCGGGATTATCAACACGGGGGATTCGAGCACTGGAGGGTTTCATTGGGTGTGCTGGTACAAAGACGGAGACGCAAAGTTCAGCTTTGACTCTTACGCTCAACCCCCTCTCGTCGAGCTCGTCGATTATTTAAAAAGCCCTGTCTTTTACAACAGCGAAAGGGTTCAATTTGGAAACACGTCTTATTGCGGTCACTTGTGTCTTTACGGCTTGAAAAAATGTGAAGAGGGAAACAGCTTTCAAGACGTTGTCAACACCCTTTGGTTATCACTTGCGAATTAAAAAAAATTTTCACCCTTTTAAAAAATGATTGACAAATTCAACAGAAACGAGTTCAGCGTTTATTTAGACAATCTTACATCAGACTCAGCAAACAACGTTTATGTTAAAACGACAAATCTTCACGACGCCGCCACAAAAAATTACGTCGATGTCAGCTCGAGCATGCTCATCAAAACAGATGGAACGAGCACCATCACTGCTGACATGGATTTAAACAACAACAAATTACTCAATGTGAAAGATCCAACCACTTCTCACGACGCAGCAACAAAAGGGTACGTCGACACCAAAGTGGCTTATTCCAATATTTTATACACAGACGTCAACATGACATCACACAAATTGACCAATTTGGCCGAACCCATTTCAGCTTCAGATTCAGCCACAAAAAATTACGTGGACACGCATGCATCAGGCGCTGTGGGAACAACAGACTTGGATTTAAATTCTCACAAACTGATCAATGTGCTCAATCCTTCAAACGCGCAAGACGCTGCGACAAAAAGTTACGTCAACTTGTTGTTGCAAAAATCGAACTTGACCAGTGTCGTTCCAGGATCCAGTTTCACCAGTTTAGGTTTTAAGTCTCAGACGTTGGCAGCGGTAACGACTGCTCCTGTGTTTTCGTTTTCTGGAAAATCTGGAGTGCTGAGAAGATTGTGGCTGGCTTTATACAGCATCTCTGGAACCAATGTTCCTGGTCAAGTTTTTATTCGAATCTTCACAGACGGAGAAATCAATGTGGGAAATTATGCAGAAGTGACTGACGGAATTGGAGTGGATCAAACAGGACTTGCTACCGATTTGCTTTTTTCCCGTCTCGGAGGATCGTTTTACGTCAACTCTTTGCAAGGATGCAACGCTTTCAACTCCAATTCTTTGGGAGGATATTTCACGTTGGACATGCCTTTCAGAAACAACGTCTCCATTCAACTGGTCAACAAAAATGCCTCAGCCATCACGTATTGGATTCAACCGTTCATTTCCACTCTTGCTTCCATTCCTGCTTCCATACCTCTTTACAAGCTGCACAGTAGCACGTTCCGATATTTAAACACAACGTATGGCAGCGAATATGTTTTGATGAACACCAACGGGAAAGGAAACGGAGTCTTTCTGAAATACATCAAGATGCACATCATCGGCTCTTCTGGAAACTGGTGGGAATCCAGAGTCAGAATGTACGACGGCAATTTTCCTCCTGGAAACGGCACCGTTCTCACTCCTTGGACGCCATACAACACCAACAATTACACCTACTTTCCTGGATACGACGCTGACAGCACATGCATTTTTTCCTCCTCCGGATTGGAAGATTTTTACTTGTCTTCGTGGAACGGATCAAACATCACCTCGTTCAACAACACATTGACGGGACTTCTTTACCAATCCAATGCTTCCATCGTACCCACCACCACCATCTCCTTTTACAGAAATTTTGGAGAGGCAGATTCCATGCCCAGCGTCGCATCCGGAAGAAGGCTTGTGGTCACTCTCAACTCCGGCGACGCGCAAGTCGGACAATCCGGAGGCTTTTACCTTCTTCTCGGACAAGCCTATTATTATGCATAACTTCGCGCAAGATTTAAACACCTTTGCAACCATTAAATTTTTTTTCATTACGCGTTTTATCACGTCATGAAAAAATGTTTTCTCATCGTCCTCCTCCTCAGAATTTTTTATCACAAAAAAAAAACTTCAAACCGCGATTATCAAAATAATCAGAAAGGAGATCCAAAACATTTTCAACCCGCGATTACACAAAAAATCAGAACGGACATCAAAAATGAAAATGAGCCAGAACTCTCCTTTTCTAGTAGTTATTTTAGGAGTATACTTCATGTCTTCATTTCACTACATCTGATACTCAAATAAATAAATCACAAAATGATGTTGAGTTTTTCTGGATATTGTGTAATCAAAAGCCCTTTATATTGAAGAAGCAGATAATGAGCAGCTAAAAATATGTGAAGATGAAGTCTTAAGTATTGAAATTCAAACCTCTGATGAAATTCTTGAAGTGCTATTAACTGAATAAAGGAAGCTTACTTTTACAAATGTTATTCAGTTAGCCAAAACAGCTGAGGAAGTAAACATCACTTATGACTTTAACGAAGATAACGAATACGATCTTCATAAAGCTGAGGTAATTAAAGATCTTGAAATTGAATTGAAAACATCAAAACTACCACGGTTTTCTTGCACAGCTCATAAAAAAAACATCGCTGTACGAATCGCTATAAAGAAACAAAGTAAGTGTCGTTTACTTGCGACGCTTTCAAAGTACGCAAGAAGCATAAATCAATCTAAAGATAGCGTTCACTACCACATAAAAGATAAAGCTAAATTATAAAGAAGTTGTGATGGAATTCGTTGGTTAGCTGCATTCATAATGTTACAGAGTTTTCGAAGTGCTTATAAAAGATATGCATTTGATCCGGAAAATGAATACCAAATCGAATTAGATAAAATTGAACTATACCTACAAATCCTTCTTCCCGCATATCAGTTCAACGTAATTGTGCAAAAGAATCTTTCATCGATTGCTGATGTTTTGCCTGCATTGACTATTATGATTTCAAAATGGAGTAGAATGGAATTACAAGGAAATGGAAAAGAATTTGCTAACTTGTTAATTTCTTCTTTTAAATTAAAGTTTCAGTACGAACTTAACTCAGGAATTTATCAAGTAGCATCACTGTTGAATATCTCAAAGCTTAAATTGTGGTGCTTTAGACCTGATTGTCAATTTATTGTTAAAGGTATTTAGTTATTAGGTTATATTATTTAATTATGACAAAAAAAATATTTTAAAATTTAGTTTAAAAAATAGTTCTTTAAAACATAGTTTATAAATTTAACTACTTTTATATATTAATTTATTATATTAAAGTTTTTATGACAACCCAAAACTGTTTAGGAGCAGTAGAAAAGCTACACGAAGTCCTGAAATTCTTTACGCCACTTAATATTTATCAAAGTGCTTTAGAATCGCAACCACCATGTGAGCTTACACAAGCGAAAGCACGATTGAGTTCAAATGATCAGCAAGCTGATTCGCTCAGAGGATATATGCTAGATGATAATATTGCCCAGAAGCTCAGCAGCCTAATTTACAACTTTATTTACTTGAAATTGAAAAAGAAAAACTTTACTTTTTTAAGGAAATCGAAGAGAAAGGAGTTGCTGTATCTGTGTATCCTTCTTATGATTTTTGGTTCAAAAATTCTAAAATGCCAATGTTACGAAAGCTATTTGTCATCTTACTAAATATTCGATCATCAGCAGCTTTTATACAGAGATATTTTAGTACTTCTAGTTTTATATGTGAAAAGAGACGAGGCAACATGATTGCTGGTCTGATTATCAGTCGCTCATTGTTAAAAGTAAACTTAAAACTTCTTGGAAGTTTAAATGATTTTTCTGACGACAATGACTCAGATAGTGAAATGTAAACTTATAATATAAAGATAATAAATTTTTTAAACTTGAAAAGCACAAAAATAAAATGAATATACAATGCAATAATTTCAATAGTAACAATAGTTTTAATAATAACACAACAGTTTAAATAAAAAGTTATATTATATCTTTGAATTGAAAAATAAAAAGTAACTACTTAATAATTCGAGCTTTCTTGAAAAGGCGCAGTTTTTAAAATAGATTAGGTAAGCCCGTTTGTGTCAAATTTGCAAACCCATTTATACGCGTAAGTTGCGTTTGAGTTATGTTTATAAACGCATATTATATGCGTAAGTTGCCTATTAAATGCGTGCGTAAACGCAGTTATTTGCGTAAATTGTGTTTACGCTTATGTAAGTAAATGCAATAAATTGCGTCAAATGCGTTTGAGTTTGCGTGTGAGTTTTTATTTAGGAATGCAAACGCAAAACGCAGTTTTTTTTGCGTTCCAACGTATGCTTATAAGTAATAAAAAAAAATCATAAATTACTTGATAAATAAAATTCATAGATAAAAGTCTTATATTTATGTAAAACTTTTGTATATTTCAAAAACATCAAAAATGTATGTCAAAAGTTATCATTAAAACATATTTATAACCGCTTAAATTATCTTTACAAATGTTATTGTTTAAGAACTTCTAAAATCGTAAACCAGGCAGTGGTTTTCCTGTTAAAAAATTATGAATAGGATACCCATTCCATTATTTGGGTTGGGCGACTATCAAAACATAATAAAATGATCTAAAATTTTGTACACATTCATACTTTGCCAAAAGAAACGAGATAGTGTGAGGAGGGAGAACAAAGTTAAAGAAAAAAACAACGAACAGAGAAGACATAGACAAGATGACTCGTCAACCCTACTTTAAATTAAATGATTAAGCAAAATAAAGAAATGTGACCGGAGAAGACGTACACACGATAATTCATCAATCTGCTATACAAATAAATGATAAAGTAAAAAGAAGAAAAGTTAAAAAAAGACAACTAAGAAAAGTCGTACACACGGAGACTTATTCAATTTGTCATGTAAATAAATGATGAATAAGTTATGCAACCGTAAACAGCCAAAAATTATTAAAAGCTCAAAAAAGAGACCATAGAAAAAAAAAGAGAAGGAAAGAGAAGAGAGAAGAAGGAAAGAAGAAAATGGAGAAGAAGAAGAAGAAGAAGAAGAAGAAGAGAGAGTTGGATTTCATGAGAAGAGAGTTTTAAGAGATTTTAAAGAGAGTTTTATGAGAAGAATTTATGTAAATTTTAAAGAGAATCTTGTGAGAAGAGTTGGTAAGAAAAGATATTTGAGTGACTTTAAAATGCATTATTATCTGTTTTAATGTATTTTTATTTGTATGTTAATAATAAGAGAACATATGTATTGATGAGAAATAGTTTAGAATATTTATTAAGAAAAGTAATTAAGAGAAGAAGATTTTTTATTTTTAGCACTTTTAGTATTATTGCTTGATGCATTAACAATTGTTATTAAAAAGTATGAAGCTCCTATCGCGCTTCTACCATATTTGCATTACACACTGACAGCCTTAGCTCACCGTGTCACAATCTACACTTAATATCTGCACTACTCCCATACTCACATCGTTGTTGTCACTACTTGTGTCCCACACTTCTGCATCACTCTCTAAATCACACAAAAATAAAATACCAAAAAAAAAATGTCCAGAAATAAAATCATTTAACAAATCCCCGCCCTCTTCATAGGAAGGGGGAATTAATCAATTTCAAAAATTATTTTTTGCAATAATCTAGTAAATAGATACGCATGGTTTAGATCCAGCATGATACTACATTTCTCCAGGACAAGCTTGGGATGCTGCGTTTATTACTAAATTAGAACTGCTAACAAATCCTGATATTACTAAAGTTTGAAAAAGGAAATAGAGGTAGAACATCTGTAGCTTTAAGGGGTTGGATGGGCTATAGGGACACCGGAACATGTCCCGATTGGCCGATAGTGCAAATATTGCTGAATTGTAAAACATAAAGATAAGTGACACAGTGATTTACATATATAATTCAGTTGCATATGTCATAAGAGGCTAAAGATAGATGTTTCTACTCATAAATAAGCCACAAATGTATTCAAAAATGTCTTAAAACTGTATCTTTATCTGTATCAATATATATATATCGGTTTCTATCTCGTTAACTGAACTGTCCAGAAACGGACAGTTTACAAACAATAGAACTACAAATATACAACTGTAAAAAAACTACTTCCAAAAGTCGTCAATAGCTCCTTTGGAGCTAGTTACAACCCCATTCCCAAAATAAGGTTAAAGATACCATTGTCAAAAGAAATAACTGGAACATCTTGTTAAGAAAAAATGCTAAAAGTAAAACAATATATATTTATGATTAAAAAATCTTACGAAAAATCAAAACAAGATCTTTAGTAAAATGGGTTGTCAATCCAGGTTCATTCAACTCATGGATTGACAATAAAGATTTGTTTGACATTCCACACCAACAGTGATTTGCGCCTTTCTTGGGAGCTAAATTATGATCTGTTATTTGGGAATATGAAATTACCACTGTTTTTTATTCTTCTTCTGTCTTGAAGTTTTTATTCCTTTTTATTATACAAGGAAGTTTTTTATAAATGATATCTTTTAAATCTGGCGCTATGCCCTATTACTTTCAGCTCGACAATGGTTAAAGTTTGACCTTGTATTAATGAATGATTACATTAGTGAAATGGATAATGCTTATGGGGACATTTTATAGGTCAATTTAAACTATGGCATAAATTTTTTAATGGTTGAAATTTTGTTTTAATATTATGGATTAAATCAAGTCTGAAAACCTTCAATTCATTCTTTTAAATCAAAACATATTTCTATAAAAGTTTCCAAAAAAAGTTTCACAAAAACCATATTTCGAATTTCCAACCTTAAATCATGCCAGAATACTCAACTTTACCTCGCAGGCTAAAGGTGTTATATGGTTTTCTATTTTAATGATATTCATATTCATTTCAGAGTTCATTATTTTACTACGCTCATCCTGAGAACAGATCTTAAGAGAACATTTTAAGGTCCTTGAAAGCTCGTTTAAACAGTAACGTTTCTTTTCACCAGCAACTCTTCAAATGAGTTCTCGTGAACTAGATCTTTTGATGCCTTCCAGTCATCAAGGTATGCGTTGATTGACTCACGGTGATTGGCTAGGTCACTGTCCTTCATTATGGAGAACCAGATGTGAATAGCATCAGAGAGATGACAAGAGTCTTGGATTTTGCCTAAGGCAGGACCGGACTTTTTCATTTGTTCAAAAAAATTGCCAACTGCCATATATAATTGAATTTTGTCATCAATTTCCCAATGTTTGCAACCACTTTTTCATTTTTTCTCCTCAGATCTAGTAAAAAATATTTTTTTAAGAGCGTTAATTGCACACATCATCGAGCAACTCTTCTCCTAGTTTCTTACGGTTTGGGAGAATATATTCAAGCCGAAGAAGTCAAAGAAGCTTTTCGAACCTTTGCCCAATCAACTGAGTTCAATGATAGGCTTGACTGATGAAAAATCAAACAGCCTGGTCATCCAAAGAAACTCATTTATTTTGACTACAAAGTTGCTCAGATAAGAAAAATTCAAGATTTCGGCTCTCTAATTTTGAGATCGAGTGGATATTGGACAGAAAATTTACATTTTCGACTGAGCAGAAGCATTAGAAACTACAATAATTTTGATCATTGAACTTCTAAATTTTTCTTTTTAAAAAAAGGCTAGTTTTTAATAAGGTTTTTATTTTTGTTACGCAAGCATTCGTTGAACTTACAACGCACATGGCAAATGTGCGTCTTCAATTATTGCACAAGCTGATTTTTTTAAGCTTGTAAACTCTTTAACAAATCCTTCATAAAAATGGATAGCAGCAGTAACAGCTTTTTCGGTGAGTAAAGTAAATATGCGTTGGGCAAAAAACGAACCATGGCTATTTAACTTAATTGATTGATAGACGATTATGCTGACCGTGAAACGTAGATCAGGAACGGTAATTTAACTAATTTAATCATGTCTTTCGAAGCATATAAGCATAATACACGAGCGTGGTTCTTTTGGTGAAAAAAAAAACAGAACTGAGCGCAAACTAGCTTTCAATTACCAATTCAAAAAACGAACCTCCAAAATATCACGCTGAAGTTTGAAGTTGGCAAAGAAAATACAATTTTTACTCACTACCTCAGTTGCTCAGCTAAATTTTTTCACGTCAAAACTAGGAAAAATTGCTTCATTCAGTGATATTAAAAACACCAACGACGCTGAGTTGCAAAAAAATGCTTTTATTTTGTAAAACTCTCCTTCTACCGATTATCGAAAGGAAAGTTTTTTTTAAAAAAAATAGCCCTTGGAGTCAGACCTAGCGAAACCCCAAAGGAGTCACTATTTTCGGTCTTTTTAGATCTTCCCTAAGTCTTCACCTCACTCAAATTACCTTCTCTCCTCAACTTTCAATCATGAAAAACTAAAAGCCTATTGGTAGAGTGGCTGTCCAATTAAATTTGTATTTGTCAAAAACCATGTGAAGAACTTCGCAACCGGTAACCTTCCCCTCCCTCTCCCTCTCCCTCTCCCTTCTCTGCTTCCACATAGAACAGTAGGTTGATTCAAGAGGTCCACCAGAGTTGGCATAGGCCTTCTTTGTCTTCTTGAAGGACCTGTATATGAAGAAACACATGTAAAAGAGTTTTTTCCTTTTCTAACATAAAACTATTTACAAAAAATTCAAGTTTTTAAATTTTTATATTGGTGAGCTAAGAGCACGTGCCAAATCAAAATCACTTTTCTTTCTCTATCTAAACATGGAACATAAAGTTTACTCAATGAAGCAGTTTCATCCACTGGAAATTCTCCGAACTTGAAGATACACCCATCTCCAAAACAATTTTCGTTCAGTTCTTTGCCAGTGCTCACAATAAGATATTCAACACCATCTTTTCGATTTGGACAGTGAACCAATGCAAACTTTCTTGTCTCGCTTTTGTACGGATGGAGTGTTTGCAACAAAACCATTTTATTGAGACTCAGTTGCACTTCATAAATAAAAATATGCCCGCTTCCCGTTCCAACCCACAACATATTGTACACCGAACACATGCACGACACTCTCAAGTCTAACGGTATAGTGGAAGGCGAACAGTTTTTAATATCTTCATAACAATCATACTTAAACAGTTCTTTTATTTCTTCACTGTAAGAAAAAACATAAATCAAAGTGCAGCATTGAGGAGAGACAAAGAACACCTTTTCATTGCGAGAAATGATAATCTCGCGAACATGTTGTGTTGAGTGGCACGGCTTTATTCCTTCACCTTCGTTGTCAAATCTTTTGTAAATTATATATTGACCTGAAGATTTGATCAAAACTTCTTGTGAAACAGCCATTGCAGTCAAAGGTAGACTTTTTTGAAATTCAATTCCTTCTTCAACAAATTTACTGCTTAATAAATCTTTACAAGGTTTTTTGTAAAAAAGAATTTCATTCGATTCAAGTTTTCGACAACCAAAGAATACGTTATCACTATTTGAACAAATCGAATCAACAATCGCATCTTTCATCAAATGGTGGAACAACAACTTTCGAGTCTTGACTTCATAAATCAGAATCGTATCATAATCACTTCTTAACACGACACACAAACGGCTGCCGTCACCAACTGTAACCATATGAAGAACGGAAAAACTGTTCTGTGAAAAATCTTTTGACTCACTCACGAAATCCTGCAATTGAAACTGATTATCAATGTGCACCATGTTTAAGATGATAATTTTTGCACCTATAAAAAAAATACTTTTCAAAAAGTCAAAATTTTTTAATATAGTAAAAGAATAAAACGATTCTTTAGAAAAACACATTTAAATTTTGGGCTACTTTTTCATTTATAAGTTGTGTTTGACTCGATGAAGAAAGCTTTCGAAGTTATAAGTGACGGTAATTAAACTTTTAAAAAGATAAGAAAAAGAAGAATTAGAAAAGATTACATGTGGCTATAAGTTATGAATTTTCAAAGATTGAACAAATGAAAAAATAAAATATGCAGCTATAATTTTTAAAATACAAATTAAGAAAATGATAAAGGAATATTTACAGCATTTAAAAGAAAAATGTAACCTTTCGTATTTTCGCATGACACCCATAATTCATCAGTGCTACTAACATAACATATCTCACGTGGAGTATACGACTTCAACAGTTCCTTTATCCCAAAAATCAACTGAAACGCTGGAGAAAGCAATTGATTTAGAACAGATTTTGCATCGGGTCTTTTTGAGGGTTCTTGGTGCCACATCGTTGTCATTAGTTTAGTTAAATTTAAAAGCCCATAAAAAGCATTTGGACAGTCAAAAAACATTGGTCGATATCCTTTTCTGACATTATCATCTATTTCCCATGAATATTTAGCTTTATGAAAACTTCTTTGATAAGTAATTAACTCGTAAATAACAATAGCAAATGAGTATATATCAATACTCGACGTATAATCATCCAAAGATGATTTGAACGAAATCATTTCGGGGGCGGCGTATCCCCGAGTTCCTTTATATGTTTTCAAACCACAACGGCTCATGAAATTAGCTGTTCCCAAATCCGCTAACTTGATATTTACTTTTGCGTCGTGCTCGATGGAGAATACCAATATATTATCTGGTTTTATGTCGCGATGAAGAATAAACCTTTGATGCATGTGTGCAAGAGCGCTTGCAATTTGTTGGCAAATTCTAAACCTTACTATACGTGGAATCTCTTTAGGAACACTTTCATGAAGGAAAGTTGATAATGATCCATGCTCAGCATACTCAAGCACAGCGCGTAATTCCGGTTTAAGCGAGGCACCTAGAAATTCAATTATGTGAGGATGATGACGCAATTTACTAAGCATTACAATTTCCTGTCTCGCTTCATAAAAATTGTCCAGTAACAACCTGACATCGCTTTTATCGATAAACTTGTAACACTTTACCGCTACCTTTTTCCCTTTAAAACTTCCGAGGTAGATTTTACCATAATGCCCGAAGCCAAGTTCTTTAGCTTTGCAACAATCAATATCGGGCTCGCTAAGCTTAAGATCTTCCGCCAAATCACCAAATGTAAGGTCAGGACAATAATCGGCAACATTGACAACTCGAGGGGCATGATTATTGTCACACAAGACATTGCACAATTTTTCGTCCGAAGTTTGATAAATCGTCTGAAACAAATGGTGAATATCAAACAAAAAAGGAGGATCTATTCCGAGATAAGTACACACAGGACAAGCTAAAAAAGAATTTATTTCCGTTGAATTCGCAAGGCCTTCAAACCATTCACTTAAAAGTGTTTTAATATGATCAATTACGTAACTGAGTACGCGATAACCGAGTGGCGATCTCTGTACACATGTTTCAATTGTCTCTCTGTTCTCTTTTTTTGAGCTGGTTTGTTGTACAGAGAAATATAATTCAGGGTGATCAAATATCACTCCTTTATCCCAACATTTAATGAAGTTTTTGTCTAAAAGGTATCCAAGGTCCGTAGAATCCGCGAAGTACTCTTGAAAAGTCTCTTTCTTGTTTTTTGCCTCATCAGATAAGTAAGGTAAAAGCATTTCTTTCGTAAGAAACAAAAAACGGCTGATAAAGCGAGCCCAAAAGCCATATGGAATGTAAGGGAAGAGATGGTAACGAGTAAGTAATAGACGTGAATCGATGGTAGGAGAAGGTGCAGGAGCTTCTGTTGGTAATTTAGATGGTACTAGAATCCTATGATCATCTATCTCAGTGGCAACTTGGAATATTGATAACAATCTCAAGTAGTTTTTTACAACAATCTGATTTTCCCCATCCCAATCCTTTTCTAAAATGAGCTAAACAAAAACCAAATAACATAACACATTTAAAAAATTAATTTGTAAGAAATTTGTATTAAAAAATGTATTTGCAGATGTATCATGCACAAGTTATGATGATTTCTTTTTCTCAATTTAAACATACCATTTTGAAAAATACCATTTTACTTTAACTTATTTTTAGAAATTTTTACTGAAATACTACCGGAATTTCTTTTTTTTCCATTATTCCATTACGGATGAAGTTTTGGACACGGTCCATGGTAATAAATTTCGACATAATCTTACAAATCCATGACGGGCTTATAAAGTACATGTTTTTTAAATTATCATTAGGGGTGTTGAAGTGGAGAATTGTACCTACAATAATTTAAAACATCGATTAAATAATGTTAACATAGTTGTGACAAAAATCGTGCATTATGTGAAAAACTGCAATCTAAATACAACAACCTAAAATAAAGTTGTTTTAAAGGTTAAAGTAGGAGTATGAATAAAATAGAAATCTATTTATGGCAAAATCACATTGTTCAAAGAAAAAGGACAGTATATACGTTAAAATTGAAGAGCAGAGGTGCAGTCAAACCTGTAGTATGCAAAAATATAGCAGCAGTATCAATATCACTTTCAGAAAACTCATCTTGTTTACAAGTAAAAGACTTTGCATAATCAAGAAACCTTTCTCGGCTTAAAATCGGCATTTCATTTTCTATCGACATTTTTCTTACTTCCTCGATTTTAGTTGCAAGTTTCATATAGCTCTCAGGAATCATTCTTCCCATTAAGTTTTCGTCTATATATCTATTGCCGTATTTCATTTTTGATGCTTCTTCATAAATTCTAGATTTTAAGATTTTCATGTCTACAAAATAAAATTAAAAAAAAATTAAGCTAATAAAGCAAAGAAGAAACAATTGCGTATAAAATCAATTTTAAATCTAATATAAAAATTTATTATCTACCTTTATTGTAATCAGAGTAACTAGGAATGAGTGATAAAAGCATTAAAGGGATCCCAAGCTGGCGACGTCGCTTAAGATACCCTGGAATGGAATTCAAAAGATCATCGATTTCTTTTTTCATCTCCTTATTCAATAACTTCAAATCTCTTTCTCCTTTAAGAAGGTCTAGTTTGGTTGCGATGAACATTAAAGAGAAGTTTTCAGCCCTTGCAAAAATGCTCTCAAGCCAAGATTTCAACTTTTTTACCCCTTTCCTTTTGTCTCTGATATCCCAAACAATCAAATATAAAGAGGATTCAGATATAAAACACTGGTGTGTGACGTAATATTCTTCTTGACCTGCAAAGTCCCACACACGGAATGTAAATGCTGGCTTATTTTTGGATTGAATAGTTACATCTTGGATATCAACACCTAAAAAATATATTCTAAAAACAATAATCTTAGATGGTAGATAAAGGTTAACATGAGCTAGTTTAAAAAGCAGAGAAAATGTAGCTTTTCCTCATGTTTTGTGAGCTGTTTAGAGTTTGGAACAATTGTCTGAAGAAAAAATAAATGGCAAGAAAAGTGACTATAAGAATGATTATCATGAGAATAATTGTCATATGATTATCATGATTATAGTAAGCATCAGAACTAAACAAAATTTAATGCTACCAAAGTATTACCAAATAACTGAATATTGTTAATAAACATAATGAAAAAAATGTTAAGTATGTAATAAAGTATATAATAAACATAAAGATTAGTATATTACCAAAAAAATATGGCATTGCTGCAGCAAACTATCTAGATGTAAACAACTATTGGTCTACTATAATCTCAAACTAGCTGACCTGTTGTGTGTGAATTTATATTGTAATCCTTATTGTCTTGAAGCCTGTTGAGAAGTGTTGTTTTTCCTTGCTCCGCAAACCCAATAATCATCAGCTTCATAGTGTAGTAGGGTACTGAAGCCCTTGACCGAGCTCTCAAATAATTTTTTATGTGATGAGTACTTTTTAAAAATTCGGATGGAGGATCGATGATCTGTAAACAAGAATAAAAAAAAAAAAAATCAAAGTCACAGCAAGAAAAAATCTTTTAAAGCTAGCTAATATCTTTGAAATGCTAATTAAAAATCTTGAAAGCCACCAATAACATTTAAATAGCAAAAATTAAAAGAACAAAGCAAAAATTTCACAAATAATTTGCATTAAAACTTATAAAGATACTATCCAAGAAAAAAATCTATGATTAACTTAAAGAGAAGATTATTCAAACATTGTCCCTAATGTATAATAAATATCCTCTGGAAAATGAAGCATGTTGTAAAATATATTCTTTATTTCTCCTAAAATTAGCTGTCTCCTGTACCTAGCTTACTTTGTTAAAAAAATTTTGATTTCAGACCTCTGAGGACATCCCACATTACAGATTTTTTTTTTTCAAGTAATTTTTTGCCCAAACATAAATGTTAATATTTATTTAACAAAAAATATATTAAGGTTGTCCTCAATCCAAACTATGTATGTATGTATGTATGTATGTATGTATGTATGTATGTATGTATGTATGTATGTATGTATGTATGTATGTATGTATGTATGTATGTATGTATGTATGTATGTATGTATGTATGTATGTATGTATGTATGTATGTATGTATGTATGTGTGTATGTATGTATGTATGTATATATGTATGTATGTATGTATGCATGTATGTATGTATGTATGTATAAAAGTTAGGATTAGATGCTAAAGTGAATTGAATCTATTATCGAATCTCACTGATGGATTACACTGATGGTTAGATGACTTCTACCCACTCTTTCATGCATGAGTTGTATCAGGTGATACAATTTTAGGTAGGTGATACAATTCAGTTGTTCAGTCATAAAATTCAGTGAGGTTGATCAAAAAGGTTAATTTAGAAATAAGTTTGTTTTAATCAAAGAATATTTTTATAGTTTTATTTTTTATTAGTACTCAAAAGTAAAAATAATTTAACTTATCCAATAGGAAAAGACATCAAACCTTTAAACCTTTAATGATTAAATCATTAAGAGTCTCCATTCTTCCAATATCAGCAGGTATCTTTTGAATACCAGAATTTCGACTAATATTTAGAGAAACAAGACGTGTCAGTTTAAAAATACCCTTTGGAAAATTATTCAGTTGATTTCCAGCAATATTCAAATTTTCAATTGAAAGACCATCAACAATCTCTGGAAAATCTTTAAGGCAATTATCCTCCAAATTCAAAATTGTCAAACTTGCAGACCATTTTTTAACATCTGGGAAGCGACTTATTTGATTTAATGATAAGTTCAAAGTAGTCAGTTTTGAAAGCATGAGTAATTCTGGGGGAATCGATTGCAGTTTATTCCCTCTAAGATTTATATCAACAACATTTTGAAGATAGGTGCAAACATTGGCTGGAAAACACTTGATTTTATTAAAAGAAAGACAAAGATTAGAAATTTTAATAGATTGAAACCAATCTTCTTGAAGGTTGCAAAGATCTAACTCATTCCAATTGGCTTTTTTTTCCATTAAATACACATGAGACAAAAAAAGTTTGACAGCTTCATAGTTTTTTACTTCTTTGCTACATGCAAGACGAACATGAATCACAAGATCCTCTTTTATTTCATGAATGAAAGATCTTAAATAAACAATAAACAGAAAATAAGAAAATAGTTTTATAATGTAGTTTGTTTCACTAAATACTTCAGGTATTACAGTTAAAATTAGCAATAACATTTTAACAACTTTAACATACATATTCTAAATGATGTAATGTGCTTTTACAACACAACATGATGTTGAATTATGACAAAAATTCTATTACCTTATTTCAGATAATTTTTCTCGAGTAACATCAATATCAATTGAACCAAAATTTTCTTCAGAATGATTGATAAGAAATTTTAGAAGATCATTGAAGAGCTTCAGCACAGCATAAAATAAAAGCACTATCAATGTAGTTTTTGAACTAGTAGGTTTATTAATAGACTCTATTATACATTCTTTTATATTGAGGGGTTTATATACAATAATATATCGAACAGCATTATAATTATCATTATCAACTGCTATTTCAAGACATTTTTGAAAAAATGTTTCTTCAACTGATTGAGAATCTAAATTTTTAAACTTTCTGTAAAAATCATCATGCTTTTGACGTATGGAACGATAAATCTCTAAAAATGAAAAAAAACTGTTAAAAATAATCGAAAACATTTCCTTCGAAAAAATATTGTGTATTTAAATAGTGTTAAGTATGGCTTCATAAACAGAGTGAAAACACTCAGTAAGGATGCACCAAATGGTCAGCAAAACTCAGCATTCAGTTTGACCAAAATTTTGACAAGTGCTCATTTAAAACCATTAAAAAACTTTTTAATAAGTCTTAACCCTAAACCTTTAGAATACATATCTCAAATGTTTTTTAATGAATTTGAATTAAGTCTACCAAAAAGCAACTTTTTTTTCTCTGTGCCCCTGACCATTTTTAGATATGCAAGTTTTAGCATCCCTTGGGTTTTTGTTGGGCTACTGATATTTTTTAAAATAATACTCATGTAACTGAGCAAAAATGAGCTGCATTTTAAAAATCGAAGCAAAAAAACTTTTAACACAAATGCCAAAACTTTTTAGAAGTTATTTCTGTTAAGTTTAACATAAATAATATTAATATACAGAACTGGAAAGCAGAGTGGATCAATGCTGAGTGATTATTTGGGTTCAAAAATTTCACATCCGTAAGTTACCAACATTGCAAAGATGAGCTGAGATATGGTCTGTAACTTAAAAAAAAACAACTAGGAACCTTATGAAAAAAAAATTTTCTTTTGAATTGCCAGTTGTTTACTGAAGCATTAAAATAATTCTAAACAGAATTTTTACTTTAACTAAAATATCTTTACATGTATTCAAAAAAGATTTTTACTTCTTTAAATCACTGATGTCACTGATTTTGTAAGTTCTTTTAAATCTCTTTTTGCTTTTTTAAACAAAGTTAAAAAACACTCTCTGAAGTTTTAAAAAAGATTTTAATAGTCTTTAATATGTACTACTTAAATCATCTACAACTTTGAAACAATTAAAATTTGCAAACTTTACTTACATAATGCTTTAAACTTTCCAAAATAAATATGGAAATTACAAAAGTTTGGCAAAAACTCTTAATCAAATGTTCAGCTTCAGTATTTGGCAAAAAACTGAGTCAGATGCATCCCTACTCATTAGACTTGCAACAATTCTCATTACATATGTGGTTTTGATATAATCAATTTATAAAGTTAGACTGCAGTTGTTATTTCAATTTTTATGGTTATTACTTTCAACATTTTTCTGAGGACCATTAAAATCATATAAAATTTGATTTAGAATAAACTTTATTAGACTATCTATTAGGCAAGAGTGGTAAATTAAAACTTTCAAAAATGTAATCCGCTACCTTCATTTAATACCAATAGATGAATATCAATTAACATTTTTCCAGCAACAAAAACATTTTTAATGCTTGGTGTAATATATTATAAAAAAGACTATTTAGAAATAAATGTACTGGGAATTTATATGAAAAAAAACATTTT